>NC_141020.1:4221308-4354384 GCF_052327205.1 Somniosus microcephalus
TGCCCTCGAGAAGGTGGCGGTGAGCCGCCTTCTTGAACCGCTGCAGTCCGTGCGGTGAAGGTGCTCCCACAGTGCTGTTAGGGAGGGAGTTCCAGGATTTTGACCCAGCGACGATGAAGGATCGGCCGATATATTTCCAAGTCAGGATGGTGTGTGACTTGGAGGGGAACTTGGAGGTGGTGATGTTCCCATGCGCCTGCTGCCCTTGTCCTTCTAGGCGGTGGAGGTCGTGGGGTAGGTGGAGTTGAGACACAGATCAGCCATGATCTCATTGAATGGTGGAACAGGCTCGAGGGGCTGAATGGCCTCCTCCTGTTCCTATGCTCCTACGGCAGCCTCAGAGGAGAACAAGACCAGCTTGGCTAATCTGCCCAACCAGCAGATCTGTTGCCGCTGGCAACGGATTGAGACTTTGAGTTGTGACTGCGGGTTTGATAACGTCCGATGTTTCTTGACACAGGAATTAGCCAAACACTTCGATAAAAGTGCGGAGGGGTACGAGATGGTGAAGGAGGCCATCATCACCATGACGGCCGTGGCTTGGTATATCAACGACATGAAGAGGAAACAGGAACAAGCGGTGAGACTCCAGGTAATGAGGGCGAAGGGCCCTTCCCCACGCACCCTGCACGCTAAAAGAAAATCAACTTTTCATTCAAATAGTTGAAATAATTCTTTCCCCAGAGCGTGGTGAGAATGTGGAACTCGCTGCCACAGTGAGTGGCTGAGGCGAAGAGCGTAGACGCTATTCCTTTATGTGGTGGTGTGTGGCCATTGTTCCTCTCTCCCCCCTCTTCCCCCCACACCACACCTGGGGAAACTCCAGGCGAGATAGAGCACTCGTTCTGTGGGTGAACACACCTGTCCAGACATCTCTGTGGCACTCGGGTGCGGGGAAAAGCGACCGGCTTTCGAAAGGGGTTTAGGAGTGTTCAGGGAAGGCGAAGGGGGTTGAGTAGCGATGAGAGGCAGGTAAGTTGGGTTGGATCGAGGAGAAAGGGATGGGTTTGTTAGGCCTGTGCTGTCTGTTCACAGCCCTGGCTCAGTGGGTCGCACTCTCACCTCAGAGTCAGAAGGTTGTGGGCTCCAGTCCCACTGCAGAGACCCGAGAACAAAAATCCAGGCCGACACTCCCAGCGCAGTACTGAGGGAGAGCCGCACTGTCGGAGGGGCAGTACTGAGGGAGAGCCGTACTGTTGGAGGGGCAGTACTGAGGGAGCGTTGCACTGTCGGAGGGGCAGTACTGAGGGAGTGCCGCACTGTCGGAGGGGCAGTACTGAGGGAGCGCTGCACTGTCGGAGGGGCAGTACTGAGGGAGTGCCTCACTGTCAGAGGGGCAGTACTGAGGGAGCACTGTACTGTCGGAGGGGCAGCACTGAGGGAGCGCTGCACTGTCGGAGGGGCAGTACTGAGGGAGCGCTGCACTGTCAGAGGGGCAGTACCGAGGGAGGGCTGCACTGTCGGAAGGGCAGTACTGAGGGAGTGCCGCACTGTCAGAGGGGCAGTACTGAGGGAGCTCTGCACTGTCGGAGGGGCAGTACTGAGGGAGCGCTGCACTGTCGGAGGGGCAGTACTGAGGGAGTGCCGCACTGTCAGAGGGGCAGTACTGAGGGAGCACTGTACTGTCGGAGGGGCAGCACTGAGGGAGCGCTGCACTGTCGGAGGGGCAGTACTGAGGGAGCGCTGCACTGTCAGAGGGGCAGTACCGAGGGAGGGCTGCACTGTCGGAAGGGCAGTACTGAGGGAGTGCCGCACTGTCAGAGGGGCAGTACTGAGGGAGCTCTGCACTGTCGGAGGGGCAGTACTGAGGGAGTGCCAGACTGTCGGGAGGGGCTGTACTGAGGGAGAGCCGCACTGTCGGAGGGGCAGTACTGAGGGAGCGCCGCACTGTCGGAGGGGCAGTACTGAGGGAGTGCCAGACTGTCGGAGGGGCAGTACTGAGGGAGTGCGGCACTGTCAGAGGGGCAGTACTGAGGGAGCGCTGCACTGTCGGAAGGGCAGTACTGAGGGAGTGCCGCACTGTCAGAGGGGCAGTACTGAGGGAGCACTGTACTGTCGGAGGGGCAGTACTGAGGGAGGGCTGCACTGTCGGAGGGGCAGTACTGAGGGAGCGCCGCACTGTCGGAGGGGCAGTACTGAGGGAGAGCCGCACTGTCAGAGGGGCAGTACTGAGGGAGCACCGCACTGTCGGAGGTGCCGTCTTTCGGTTGAGACGTTAAGCTGAGGCCCCGTCTGCTCTCTCAGGTGGACGTAAAAGATCCCACGGCCACTATTTCGAAGAAGAGCAGGGGGGAGTTCTCCCCGGTGTCCTGGGGTCAATATTTATCCCTCAACCAACATCACTAAAAACAGATTATCTGGTCATTATCAGTTTGCTGTTTGTGGGAGCATGCTGTGCGCAAATTGGCTGCTGCATTTCCTACATTACAACGGTGACTCCACTTCAAAAAGTACTTCATTGGCTGTAAAGAGCTTTGAGACGTCCTGAGGCTGTGGAAGGCGCTATAGAAATGCAAGTCTTTCTTACTTTATTGGTGCCGATTCTTGGCCTTGTGCATCTCCTAGTGGCTGGTTCGGGAGTGGCAGCGGTGAGAGGCCTGAACGAGGCAGGAAGGGTTTTGGAAACCACCGCCTGTTTGTGGAAGTGTTTACATCGCCTGGGTCGCTGAGCTGATGTGTCTGTTTTTTGCCGTTCTTTCACAGGAGATCCAGAACTCGCTGCTGAACTGGAAGGGCCCCGATCTGATTGCCTTCGGAGAGCTGGTCGTGGAAGGCACGTTCCGTGTTCAGAGAGCCAAGAAGGAACGCACTTTGTTCCTGTTTGATAAGATGCTGCTGATCACCAAGACGCGAGCGGACCAGTACACTTACAGCATGCACATCTTTGTGAGTGTCCGACTGTGCGGGGCTGGCGGGGAGGGGGGGGGTGCGGTATCAGGGAGGGGAACTCGATTAACTCCGAATGGCGAGGGCTCCTCAATCGCTTCCCGCCCCATCTCCCTCCGATGAACCGAATGTAAAAGCCCAGCGAGGGGCCGCCAAAAGAAATCCCCAGGATCCGTCCTGACTGAGAGCAGTGGGGGAGGGGCGAGGGGGAGGCCGGGGAAACCGGAAAAGGAATCGTGGATTGCCTGAGGCGGGGTCAGAGAGGGGTTTTCCAGAGTTCGTAGTATTTCTAAACCGAGATCAGAATTTTAAGGACTCGCACTTTGCCTCCAGTCGGTTCAGTTCCTCACTCCGTGACTTTAAAGCAGGTTTTCAGCCCACAGTAATTTCTCTCCAGTGCAGTACTGAGGGAGTGCTGCACTGTCGGAGGTGCTGTCTTTCGGATGAGATGTTAAACCGAGGCCCCGTCTGCTCTCTCAGGTGGATGTAAAAGATCCCACGGCCATTATTTTGAAGAAGAGCAGGGGGAGTTCTCCCCGGTGTCCTGGGGCCAATATTTATCCCTCAATCAACATCACTAAAACAGATGATCCGGTCATTATCACATTGCTGTTTGTGGGAGCTTGCTGTGCGCAAATTGGCTGCTGCGTTTCCTACATTACAACAGTGACTACACTTCAAAAAGTACTTCATTGGCTGTAAAGCGCTTTGAGACGTCCTGAGGATGTGAAAGACGCTATAGAAATGCAAGTCTGTCTTTCTCTGCAGTGCTGCAACCTGATGTTATCGGAGAACCTAAAGGATCCGCTGAGTTTTCGAGTGACGGACTCGACCATCCCTAAACAGCAGCACACGCTCCAGGTCAGTGCTCCGCGTTATAGGCTCAGGGTCAGGGTTCACCCCGGTCTGCATTATAGACAGGCGGCTGAGGCCTGTGTGTGGTTGTTAAGGCCTATCACTAAGCCAGCCTACATTGGGCTGTTTACATTGGCTCAGTGGATCACTCAGTGGTTCGGTGTCAGTGGATCACTCGGTGGTTCAATGACAGTGAATCACTTGGCAGATTACTCTGGATCACTCACTGGCTCACTCAGTGGCTCAGTGGATCACTCAGTGGCTCAGTGTCAGTGGCTCGCTCAGTGGATCACTTGGTGGCTTCAGAGATCACTTGGTGGCTCAGTGTCAGTGGATCACTCGGTGGCTCTGTGCCAGTGGATCACTCCGTGGATCACTTGTTGGCTTGGTCAGTGGATCACTCTGTGGATCACTCAGTGGCTCAGTGTTAGTGGATCACTCCGTGGATCACTCGGTGGCTCGGTTTCAGTGGATCGCTCAGTGGATCAGTTGATCACTCGGTCGATTGGTGGATCACTATCTCAGGCTGGCTTTGCCGTGCTGGACCTGGGCCTCCTCCAATCACCACTCATGTTATTGACGGCAGTTTTCCGTTAAGACGTCCAATTGCTGCTTATTTACCCGCTTGTAATAAGAGTGACGCTGATTGGTTTGTTTCCCTAGGCTAAGAACCAAGAGGAGAAGAGACTATGGATCCATTATCTGAAACGCCTGATCATAGAGAATCACCCGGCATCCATCCCACAGAAGGTCCGCACAGGCCTGACCGTCAGTGTGTGAGTGTGTGTGTGAGTGTGTGTGTGAGTGAGTGTGTGTGTGGGTGTGAGTGTGGGTGTGTGTGTGAGTGTGAGTGTGTGAGTGTGAGTGAGTGTGTGTGTGGGTGTGAGTGTGTGAGTGTGAGTGAGTGTGTGAGTGTGAGTGTGAGTGTGTGGGTGTGTGAGTGAGTGTGTGAGTGTGAGTGTGTGTGTGTGTGAGTGTGAGTGTGTGTGAGTGTGAGTGTGTGTGTGTGTGAGTGTGTGTGAGTGAGTGTGAGTGTGTGTGTGAGTGTGTGGGTGTGTGTGTGTGTGAGTGTGTGAGTGTGTGTGAGTGTGAGGGTGTGTGTGAGTGTGTGTGAGTGTGTGTGTGGGTGTGTGAGTGTGTGTTAGTGTGTGTGTGTGTGAGTGTGAGTGTGAGTGTGTGGGTGTGTGAGTGTGTGAGTGTGTGTTAGTGTGAGTGTGTGTGTGGGTGTGTTAGTGTGTGTGTGGGTGTGTGTGTGAGTGTGTGTGTGAGTGTGTGTGAGTGTGTGTGTGGGTGCGTGAGTGTGTGTTAGTGTGAGTGTGTGAGTGTGTGGGTGTGTGAGTGTGTGAGTGTGTGTTAGTGTGAGTGTGAGTGTGAGTGTGTGGGTGTGTTAGTGTGTGTGTGAGTGTGAGTGTGTGAGTGTGAGTGTGTGTGTGTGAGGGTGTGAGTGTGTGTGTGTGTGAGTGTGTGAGTGTGTGTGTGTGTGAGTGTGTGTGAGTGAGTGAGTGTGTGTGTGAGTGAGTGTGTGAGTGTGTGTGTGAGTGTGTGTGTGGGTGTGAGTGTGTGTGAGTGTGTGTTAGTGTGAGTGAGTGTGTGTGTGAGTGTGTGGGTGTGAGTGTGTGAGTGTGAGTGAGTGTGTGAGTGTGAGTGTGTGGGTGTGTGAGTGAGTGTGTGAGTGTGAGTGTGTGTGTGTGTGAGTGTGAGTGTGTGTGAGTGTGAGTGTGTGTGTGTGTGAGTGTGTGTGAGTGAGTGTGAGTGTGTGTGTGAGTGTGTGGGTGTGTGTGTGTGTGAGTGTGTGAGTGTGTGTGAGGGTGTGTGTGAGTGTGAGTGTGTGTGAGTGTGTGTGTGGGTGTGTGAGTGTGTGTTAGTGTGTGTGAGTGTGAGTGTGAGTGTGTGGGTGTGTGAGTGTGTGAGTGTGTGTTAGTGTGAGTGTGTGTGTGAGTGTGTGGGTGTGTTAGTGTGTGTGTGGGTGTGTGTGTGAGTGTGTGTGTGAGTGTGTGTGAGTGTGTGTGTGGGTGCGTGAGTGTGTGTTAGTGTGAGTGTGTGAGTGTGAGTGTGTGGGTGTGTGAGTGTGTGAGTGTGTGTTAGTGTGAGTGTGAGTGTGTGGGTGTGTTAGTGTGTGTGTGAGTGTGAGTGTGAGTGTGTGTGTGTGAGGGTGTGAGTGTGTGTTAGTGTGAGTGTGTGTGTGAGTGTGTGAGTGTGTGTGTGTGTGTTAGTGTGAGTGAGTGTGAGTGCAGGATAAGGAATAGGAGCTGGAGTCAGCTATTTGGCCCTTCACGCCTGCTCCGTGTGTGTGTGGGATGGCTGATCTTCAACCTCAACTCCACTTTGTTGCATTATCCTCCTATCCCTTGATTCCCTTAATATCCATGTGTGTGTGTGTGTGCGGGATTGTGTCTATGTGTGAATTGTCTGTGAGTGTATCTGTGTGTGGGACTGAGAGTCACAGGAGTATTGTCAATTCACTGAATGATCGCTAAGACCAAAAGGTCATTTCAAAGATGCTGGTCACTGCGATCCAATCACACCGCAGCACAAACTTTAGCAGCGCGTTTGTTATAGAACATTAGTGTCATTTGCTTTGGCCGTGACTCAGTGGGCAGCACCCTCGCCTCTGAGTCAGAAGGTCGTGGGTTCAAGTCCCGCTCCAGAGACTTGAGCACAAAATCCAGGCTGACGCTCCCAGTGCAGTGCTGAGGGAGTGCTGCACTGTCGGAGGTGCCGTCTTTCGGATGAGACGTTAAACTGAGGCCCCGTCTGCTCTCTCAGGTGGATGTAAAAGATCCCAGGGGCACCATTTGAAGAAGAGCAGGGGAGTTCTCCCCGGTGTCCTGGGGCCAATATTTATCCCTCAACCAACATCACTAAAACAAATGATCTGGTCATTATCACATTGCTGTTTGTGGGATCTTGCTGTGCACAAATTGGCTGCCACGCTTCCTACATTGCCACAGTGACTACACTTCAAAAAGCACTTCATTGTCTGTAAAGCGCTTTGGGACGTCCTGAGGTGGTGAAAGGCGCTGGAGAAATGCGATTTCTTTCCTCTTGCTGCCGAGGACTTGGTGTCGAATTGGCTCCACACACACCAGGTAGGCCCCAGGGTTGATGCCAGAGCTAGAATTGGCCTCAATGTCTCCGGGCGAGAGAGAGAGAGGGAAAAAAACCAGGGTTCCCAAAGGATGGCTTCCTGAAACTCGGGGAGAGGAGCCAGTGCCCGTGGAACTGCAGCACGGCCCTCGGGAGAGCTGGGGAGGGGCCTGGCAGAGGTGGATGGCAATGCGAACTCAACAGGCGTCACGTCACTCCGCACTGCCCTCTTTATGCAGCCAAGCACCTCGCAATAGGCACTTTAGAAGCTGTGGGCACGAGGTGCCAGCTGAGAATGTGGGGCGCACTATTGAATCTACCAGCAGAGGGCAGCAGTGCGCCACAAGACTCCTCATCTCCCGCACACCGGAAACTGGAAAAAGACTCGCATTTCTATAGCGCCTTTCACCACCTGCGGACGTCCCAAAGCGCTTTACAGCCAATGAAGTACTTTTTGAAGTGTAGTCACTGTTGTAATGTGGGAAACGCAGCAGCCAATTTGCGCACAGCAAGATCCCACAAACAGCGATGTGATAAATGACCAGACAGATAATCTGTTTTAGTGATGTTGATTGAGGGATAAATACTGGGCCAGGACACCGGGGAGAATTCCCCCTGCTCTTCTTCAAAATAGTGCCATGGGATCTTTTACATCCACCTGAGAGGGCAGACGTGGCCTCGGTTTAACGTCTCATCCAAAAGACGGCACCTCCGACAGTCCAGCGCTCCCTCAGTACTGCCCCTCCGACAGTGCGGCGTTCCCTCAGTACTGCCCCTCCGACAGTGCGGCGCTCCCTCAGTACTGCTCCTCCAACAGTGCGGCGCTCCCTCAGTACTGCCCCTCCGACAGTGCGGCGCTCCCTCAGTACTGCCCCTCCGACAGTGCGGCGCTCCCTCAGTACTGACCCTCTGACAGTGCGGCGCTCCCTCAGTACTGTCTCTCCGACAGTGCGGCGCTCCCTCAGTACTGCCCCTCCGACAGTGCAGCGCTCCCTCAGTACTACCCCTCCGACAGTGCGGCGCTCCCTCAGTACTGCCCCTCTGACAGTGCAGCATTCCCTCAGTACTGCCCCTCCGACAGTGCAGCGCTCCCTCAGCACTGCCCCTCCAACAGTGCGGTGCTCCCTCAGTACTGCCTCTCCGACAGTGCAGCACTCCCTCAGTACTGCCCCTCCGACAGTGCAGCGCTCCCTCAGTACTGCCCCTCCGACAGTGCGGCGCTCCCTCAGTACTGCCCCTCCGACAGTGCAGCGCTCCCCCAGTACTGCCCCTCCGACAGTGCGGTGCTCCCTCAGTACTGCCCCTCCGACAGTGCGGCACTCCCTCAGTACTGCCCCTCCGACAGTGCAGCGCTCCCTCAGCACTGCCCCTCCGACAGTGCGGCGCTCCCTCAGTACTGCCCCTCCGACAGTGCAGCGCTCCCTCAGCACTGCCCCTCCGACAGTGCGGCGCTCCCTCAGTACTGCCCCTCCGACAGTGCAGCGCTCCCTCAGTACTGCCCCTCCGACAGTGCAGCGCTCCCTCAGTACTGCCCCTCCGACAGTGCAGCGCTCCCTCAGTACTGCCCCTCCGACAGTGCAGCGCTCCCTCAGCACTGCCCCTCCGACAGTGCGGCGCTCGCTCAGCACTGCACTGGGAGTGTCAGCCTAGATTTTTGTGCTCAAATCTCTGGAGTGGGACTTGAACCCACGGTCTGCTGACTGCGCGGTGAGAGTGCCGCATTGATGCTCGAATGAATCAGCACCCTCGGGAGACGGGGGTGATGGTGTACCGGGGGCGGGTGGAGGGGGGCCGCAGATTTGACCAGATCTATTGCTAGTTAGTGGAGGGTCCTCTCTGCATTGACTCTGCTGTTGAAAGCAGTTCCTCAGATCCTGTGGGGAATTTCTCCCCCAGTATTGACTGATTTCTCTTTGTCTTATTTATATTTACAGGCAAAACAAGTACTGCTGGAAAACCATTCTCACTGTGAGTATATGCATCCTTACTCCCTTGTGTGCTGTGTCTAGTCTCCCAACATGTTAGTGATTCAATTGTAGCAGTTACTATTGGCGCACTTACCTTAGACACACAAAGAGCTGAATTCCTGAGGTGAAGTGAGAGTGACTGCCCTTGACATCATGGTAGCATTTGACCGAGTGTGGCATCAAGGAGCCCTAGAAAAACTGAAGTCAATGGGAATCGGGGGGGCGGAGGGGGAAACCCTGCACTGGCTGGAGTCATACCTAGCAACAAGGAAGATGACTGTGATTGTTGGAGGCCGATCACCTCAGCCCCAGGACATCGCTGCAGGAGTTCCTCAGGGCAGTGTTCAAGTCCAGCCAGCTTCAGATGCTTCATCAATGACCTTCCCTCCAACATAGGATCAGAAATGGGGATGTTCACTGATGATTGCACAATGTTCAGTGCCATTCGCAACTCCTCAGATAATGAAGCAGTCCATGCCCACATGCAGCAAGACCTGGACGACGTTCAGGCTTGGGCTGATAAGTGGCAGGTAACATTCGCACCACAGAAGTGCCAGGCAATGACTATCTCCAACAAGCGAGAGTCTAACCACCTCCCCTTGACATTCAATGGCATGACCATCGCCGAATCCCCACCATCAACATCCCGGGGGTCACCATTGACCAGAAACTTAACTGGACCAAATACTGTGGCAACAAGAGCAGGTCAGAGGCTGGGTATTCTGCGGCGAGTGTCTCACCTCCTGACTCCCCAAAGCCTTTCCACCATCTACAAGGCACAAGTCAGGAGTGTGATGGAATACTCTCCACTTGCCTGGATGAGTGCAGCTCCAACAACACTCGAGAAGCTCGACACCATCCAGGACAAAGCAGCCCGCTTGATTGGCGCCCCATCCACCACCTTAAACATTCACTCCCTCCACCACCGGCGCACCGTGGCTGCAGTGTGTACCATCTACAAGATGCACTGCAGCAACTCGCCAAGGCTTCTTCAGCAGCACCTCCCAAACCTGCGACCTCTTCCACCTAGAACGACAAGGGCAGCAGGCGCATGGGAACACCACCACCTCCAAGTTCCCCTCCAAGTCACACACCATCCCGACTTGGAAATATATCGGCCGTTCATAGAATCATAGGACGGTTACAGCACAGAAGGAGGCCATTCGGCCCATCGAGCCCGTGCCAGCTTTCTGCAAGAGCACTTCTGCTAGTCCCGCTCCCCCGCCCTTTCCCCGGAGCCCCGCAATTTTTTTTCCTTCGGGTACTTATCCAACTCCCTTTTGAAAGCCACGATTGAATCTGCCTCCACCACCCTCTCAGGCGGTGAATTCCCGATCCTAACCACTCGCTGCGTAAAAAAGTTTTTCCTCATGTCGCCTTTGGTTCTTCTGCCAATCACCTTAAATCTGTGTCCTCTGGTTCCCGACCCTTCGCCAATGGGAACAGTTTTTCTCTATCTACTCTGTCCAGACCCCTCATGATTTTGAACACCTCGATCAAATCTCGCCTCAATCTTCTCTGCTCCAAGGAGAACGACCCCAGCTTCTCCAGTCTATCCACGTAACTGAAGTCCCTCATCCCTGGAATCATTGTCCTAAATCTTTTCTGCACCCTCTCTAAGGCCTTCACATCCTTCCTAAAGTGCGGTGCCCAGAATTGGACACAATACTCCAGTTGAGACTGAACCAGTGTTTTATAAAGGTTCATCATAACTTCTTTGCTTTTGTACTGTATACCTCGATTTATGAAGCCCAGGATCCCGTAAGCTTTTTTAACCGCTTTCTCAACCTGCCCTGCCACCTTCAACGATTTGTGCACATATACCCCCAGGTCTCTCTGTTCATGCACCCACTTTAGGATTGTACCATTTAGTTTATATTGCCTCTCCTCATTGTTTCTACCAAAATGTCTCACTTCACATTTTTCTGTGTTAAATTTCATCTGCCACGTGTCCATCCATTCCACCAGCCTGTCTATGTCCTCTTGAAGTCTATCACTATCCTCCTCACTGTTCACTATACTTCCAAGTTTTGTGTCCTCTGAAAATTTTGAAATTGTGCTCTGTACTCCCAAGTCATTAATATATATCAAGAACAGCAGTGGTCCGAGTACCGATCCCTGGGGAACACCACTGTGTACTTTCCTCCAGTCCGATAAACAACCGTTCACCACTACTCCCTGTTTCCTGTCACTTAGCCAATCCCGTATCCATGCTGCCATTGTCCCCTTTATTCCATGGGCTTCAACTTTGCTGGCAAGTCTATTATGTGGCACTTTATCAAACACCTTTTGGAAATCCATATACACCACATCAACTGCATTGCCCTCATCAACCCTTACTGGTACCTTATCAAAGAACTCAATCAAGTTAAACACGATTTTCTTTAACAAATCTGTGCTGGCTTTCCGTAATTAATCCACACTTGTTCCTTCATCGTTGCTGGGTCAAAATACTGGAACTCCCTCCCTAACAGCACTGTGGGAGCACCTTCACCACACGGACTGCAGCGGTTCAAGAAGGCAGCTCACCACCACCTTCTCAAGGGGCAATTAGGGATGGGTAATAAATGCCGGCCTTGCCAGCGACGCCCAGATCTCAGGAATGAATTTAAAAAACAACAAAAAAAAAACACTTGCTGTAGACGACCTTTGTACTTTACTCCTGTTTTCTTTCGTAACTGCAGGAATGTAATGTAACTTATTTTTTCAGACGCGCCAGAGATTCAGTTCAACTCAGAGCCCTTGAAGAAAGTCTTCCCCTCTCCCCGTCTAGACGATACCCGGGGATACCAGCGAGGCCGCAGACAGTCCGGTGAGATTCCAGGTTCCCTACACAATGGGCCTTACTGTCGCTGTCACTGTGGGGCCTGGTCGCTCCCGTTGTGTCGACGTCCCAATACTTCAGAAGACGTTTATCAAGTAATAATAGAGGTGTTGCCTGTCATGTGTCGGGGACAGGCTCGTCACTGGGCGTTCGTGATTTGAGTGGGAAGATAAACATCTTAGGGGTCAGCCTTGGCTCAGTGGGCTGCACTCTCACCTCGGAGTCAGAGGGTCGTGGGTTCAAGCCCAACTCCAGAGACTTGAACACAAAAATCGAGGCTGACACTCCCAGTGCATTACTGAGGGAGTGCTGCACTGTCGGAGGGGCAGTACTGAGGGAGTGCTGCACTGTTGGAGGGGCAGTACTGAGCGAACGCTGCACTGTCGGAGGGGCGGTACTGAGGGAACGCCGCACTGTTGGAGGGGCAGTACTGAGCGAGTGCTGCACTGTCGGAGGGGCAGTACTGAGGGAGCGCTGCAATGTCGGAGGGTCTGTACTGAGGGAGTGCTGCACTGTCGGAGGGGCAGTACTGAGGGAGCGCTGCACTGTCGGAGGGGCAGTACTGAGGGAGCACCGCACTGTTGGAGGGGCAGTACTGAGGGAGCGCTGCACTGTCAGAGGGGCAGTACTGAGGGAGTGCTGCACTCTCGGAGGGGCAGTACTGAGGGAGCGCTGCACTGTCGGAGGGGCAGTACTGAGGGAGCGCTGCACTGTCGGAGGGGCAGTACTGAGGGAGCGCCGCACTGTCAGAGGGGCAGTACTGAGGGAGTGCTGCACTCTCGGAGGGGCAGTACTGAGGGAGCGCCGCAATGTCGGAGGGTCTGTACTGAGGGAGCACCGCACTGTCGGAGGGGCAGTACTGAGGGAGCGCCGCACTGTCGGAAGGGCAGTACTGAGGGAGCGCTGCACTGTCGGAGGGGCAGCACTGAGGGAGCGCCGCAATGTCGGAGGGTCTGTACTGAGGGAGTGCTGCACTGTCGGAGGGGCAGTACTGAGGGAGCGCCGCACTGTCGGAGGGGGCAGTACTGAGGGAGCGCTGCACTGTCAGAGGGGCAGTACTGAGGGAGCACCGCACTGTTGGAGGGGCAGTACTGAGGGAGCACCGCACTGTTGGAGGGGCAGTACTGAGGGAGTGCCGCACTGTCGGAGGGGCAGTACTGAGGGAGCGCTGCACTGTCGGAGGGGCAGTACTGAGGGAGCGCCGCACTGTCAGAGGGGCAGTACTGAGGGAGTGCTGCACTCTCGGAGGGGCAGTACTGAGGGAGCGCCGCAATGTCAGAGGGTCTGTACTGAGGGAGCGCCGCACTGTCGGAGGGGCAGTACTGAGGGAGCGCCGCACTGTCGGAGGGGCAGTACTGAGGGAGCGCTGCACTGTCGGAGGGGCAGTACTGAGGGAGCGCTGCACTGTCGGAGGGGCAGTACTGAGGGAGCGCCGCAATGTCGGAGGGTCTGTACTGAGGGAGTGCTGCACTGTCGGAGGGGCAGTACTGAGGGAGCGCCGCACTGTCGGAGGCGCAGTACTGAGGGAGCGCTGCACTGTCGGAGGGGCAGTACTGAGGGAGCGCCGCACTGTCGGAGGGGCAGTACTGAGGGAGCGCCGCACTGTCGGAGGCGCAGTACTGAGGGAGCGCTGCACTGTCGGAGGGGCAGTACTGAGGGAGCGCCGCACTGTCGGAGGGGCAGTACTGAGGGAGCGCCGCACTGTCGGAGGGGCAGTACTGAGGGAGCGCCGCACTGTCGGAGGGGCAGTACTGAGGGAGCGCCGCACTGTCGGAGGGGCAGTACTGAGGGAGCGCCGCACTGTCAGAGGTGACCTAATTCGGATGAGACGTTAATTGAAGCCCCGTCTGCCCTCACTAAAAACAGCGAAGAGTTGAAATTCTCTGTCCTCCATTTGTGAAGTGTGGGGGGGGGGGCGGTGCAATCGGCTGTGGTTACGTAGCCGCACAAATCAAATGTTCACAATAATTCATCGCATTATTCACCGTTGGTTGCCAAGTCTCCAGGAATTAATCATGAATCTCCCGGATTCTGCTACCAGCAACCCAGGAGAAAAAAACTCATAGGCGGCATTAAAAACACTGTCATGTTTATTAATTATATTAATATTGGAAGGTGGGGCTGGTGAAAGAAGCAGTTTGAGTGGGCGGGAGGCGGGAGGCGGGAGGTCAGATGATGAAAACCCCCGGAATCCGTCCATCCAGGGTGGGAGACCCGACACGTCCTGGGGGACGAGCGAACGTCTTTAATTCCATTTTCCCCTCTCGTTGCAGAACCCCCGGAATTGATATACACCCCGGAAAGGGCGAAGAAAATATTTCCCCTGTTGAATGCGGAGAATCCTTTAACATTCCGAAGGGGCAGGAGGCAGTCCGGTGAGTTGGTGCCGCGCTGGTCTCGCAGGCGCTGGTCTCTGAGCGCGACGGGCTTGTCAACGCCCCCCGTCACCCGCCCCCCTTCCCCCCCTCGGCTTCTCGGTTGGGGCTGAGCTCCTTTGGTGAGTTAGCTCACTCCCAGTCAGCGGGCCGAGAGCCTGAGCTGCTCCTCCCTTCTTGGGCTGGTTTGTTTTTGACTGTTGGTTTGGGTGATCTGCCCTTGCCGATGGTATCGCGCAGAGCTGGCGTTCTCGGACACACTGCGGGTTACACCCTGGCACGGCCGCCCCTTGCCCTTGGGAAGCAGCACCCCCTACTAGTTAGTCATACTAGTTAATCCTACTAGTTAAATACTAGTTAAAGTACTAGTTATACATAGCAATTAATCATACTGGTTAGTCATACTAGTTAGTCATACTAGTTAATCATACTAGTTAGTCATACTAGTTAAAATATGAGTTAAAATACGAGTTAAGCATACTAGTTAGTCAGACTAGTTAGTCAGACTCAGCCGTGGCTCTGTAGGTAGCCACAACAACAATAACTTGCATTTATCTAGCGCCTTTAACATAGTAAAACGTCCCAAGGTGCTTCACAGGAGCGATTATCAAACAAAATTTGACACCGAGCCACATAAGGGCCTAGAAATTGGGTTCTGGTCTTGCCAGGGCTGTAGCGCCAGAAGGTTTGCGCCAGCGGTAATGCGGCAGCGCGCAACGAAAATTCGGGTGCACCGGGCCCAGACGGCAGCGGGCGCTAAAACCCTCCTTTAGCGCCTCAAAACGGGCGTGAACTTGGGTTTCCCGGCGCTAATCCCCCGCTGCGGCACCCGATGCGGTGCGGCAGGCGGGGGAACTGCAGGCCTCCTCCTCCTGTTAAGGAGGAGCTGCCTGCAGCCGACAACTGTCCGGCGGATTGACCCGACATCTGAGCCCGGCACCTTGGGGAAGTGCCGGGCTCGCATGAGACACTGATCAGGGCCGCGGGGGGGGAATGCAGGAGTCCGGGAAGGGAGGTGCGGGCAGGCGGCCGCCGGGAACGCGGCCGGCCGCCGCTCCACCTTTATGCGCCGGCGCACACTGGGGGAAGACTCTGTTGCCAGAGTCTTAGTTGCGCCTGCCACGGGCGAGGCGGGCGCAACTGAATTTCGGCTTGGGGCCGGGTTACCACGGCAACCGGGACGCTGCGCACACCGATGACGTCATCGGTGCCGGCGCAGCGCTACCGGTGCAACGCCGATTTAGGGCCCCAGGGAATTTCTCAACTGGCCATAACTCCGGCGCTAGGCCCTCTAGCGCCTCAAATGCAGCGCTAAGCCTACCGAATTTCTAGGCCAAGGAGATATTAGGACAGATGACCAAAAGCTTGGTCAAAGAGGTCGGTTTTAAGGAGCGTCTTAAAGGAGGAGAGAGGTGGAGAGGTTTAGGGAGGGAATTCCAGAGCTCGGGGCCCAGGCAGCTGAAGGCACGGCCGCCAATGGTGGAGCGATGAAAATCGGGGGGTGGGCAAGAGGCCAGAATTGGAGGAGCTCAGAGATCTCGGAGGGTTGTAGGGCGGGAGGAGGTTACAGAGATTGGGAGGGGGGCGAGGATGCCATGGAGGGATTTGAACACCAGGGTGAGACTTTTAAAACCGAGGCGTTGCCGGACCGGGAGCCAGTGTAGGTCAGCGAGCACGGGGGGTGATGGGCGAATGGAATGGTACCAGGGATGAGGGCCTTCAGTTAAGTGGAGAGACTGGAGAAGCATATCAACTGGCAAAAAAAAGCACCAGACCGGAAGATTGGGGGCAGTACAGGATACAGCAAAAGAGGACAAAGGGATTAATCAGGAAGGGGAAAATAGAATACGAAAGTAAACTTGCAGCAAACATAAAGACAGACTGCAAAAGCTTTTATCGGTATATCAGGAGGAAAAGACTGGTAAAATCCCAAGTCGGTCCCTTGCAGTCCGATTCGGGAGAATATATAATGGAGAATAAGGAAATGGCAGACCAATTAAACTCATACTTTGGTTCTGTATTCACAAAGGAGGACACAAATAACCTCCCAGGAATATCGGCAAACATGGGGACTAATGAGAGGGAGGAGCTGACAGAAATTAGTATCTCTAGGGATATGGTGTTGGGTAAGTTGAGGGGACTGAAGGCCGACAAATCCCCGGGGCCTGATAAACTACATCCTAGGGTACTTAAGGAGGTGGCCCTGGAGATAGCAGATGCTCTAAGGATCATCTTCCGGAACTCCATTGACTCGGGAACAGTGCCCGTGGATTGGAGGGTAGCTAATGTTACCCCAATATTTAAAAAGGGGGGTAGAGAGAAAGCAGGGAATTATAGACCAGTAAGCCTTACATCGGTTGTGGGCAAAATGCTGGAGTCCATTATTAAGGATAAAATAGCGGAGCACTTGACAAATGGGGAAAGGATCGGACAGAGTCAACATGGATTTACAAAGGGTAAATCGTGTTTGACTAATCTGCTGGAATTTTTTGAGGAAGTAACTGGTAAAATAGATGGGGGAGAGCCAGTGGATGTGGTGTACCTTGACTTCCAGAAAGCATTCGATAAGGTTCCACACAAAAGATTATCATGCAAAATTAAGGCTCATGGAATTGGGGGCAAAGTATTAACGTGGATAGAGAACTGGCTGGCGGATAGAAAACAGAGAGTTGGAATAAACGGCTCGTTTTCGGAGTGGCAGGCAGTGACCAGCGGGGTGCCGCAAGGATCTGTCCTGGGACCCCAGCTGTTCACAATATATATAAATGATCTGGATCAGGGAATTGGATGCAATATTTCCAAATTCGCTGACGACACTAAACTAGGAGGAGGGGTGGGCTCTGATGAGGATGTCAGGAGGCTACAGTGCGATTTGGACAGGTTGGGGGAATGGGCGGATACGTGGCAGATGCACTATAATGTGGATAAATGCGAGGTTATCCACTTTGGGGGTAAAAACAGGAGGGTAGATTATTATCTAAATGGCAATAGATTGGGAGATGGGGAAGTGCAGAGGGACCTGGGTGTTCTTGTGCACCAGTCACTGAAGGAGAGCATGCAGGTGCAACAGGCGATTAAGAAGGCAAATGGTATGTTGGCCTTCATATCAAGGGGGTTCGAGTATAGGAATAGGGATACCTTACTACAGCTGTACAAGGTGCTGGTGAGACCGCATCTGGAGTATTGTGTACAGTTTTGGTCGCCCCATCTGCGGAAGGATGTTCTTGCCATGGAAAGAGTGCAACGGCGATTCACCAGGCTGATACCTGGAATGGCGGGAATGACCTACGAAGAGAGATTAAATAGTTTGGGCTTGTACTCACTGGAGTTTAGAAGATTGAGAGGGGATCTCATCGAAACATATAAAATTATGGCAGGCCTGGACAGGCTGAATTCAGAGAGAATGTTTCCAATGGCCGGGGAGCACAGAACCAGGGGCCACAGTCTAAAAATAGCGGGCAAATCATTTAAAACAGAGATGAGGAAGAATTTCTTCACTCAAAGAGTGGTGAGCCTGTGGAATTCCCTGCCACAGAGGGCTGCGAAGGCTAATTCAATAAATATTTTCAAGAGAGAATTGGATATATTTCTGAAGGCTAAGGGGATTAAGGGTTACGGAGAAAAGGCGGGGACGGGGTACTGAACTGGTAAGATCAGCCATGATCTCATTGAATGGCGGAGCAGGCTCGAAGGGCCGAATGGCCTACTCCTGTTCCTATCTCTATGTATCTATGTATCCTTAGAGCAGTGAAGGTTAAGAGGAGATTTGATAGAGGTGTTCAAAATCATGAAGGGTTTTGATCGAGTAAATAAGGAGAAACTGTTTCCACTGGCAGGAGGGTCGGTAACCAGAGGACACAGATTGAAGGGAATTGGCAAAAGAACCAGAGGCGACTTTGTTTACGCAGCGAGTTGTTGTGATCTGGAACGCGCTGCCTGAAAGGGCGGTGGAACCGGATTCAATAGTAACTTTCAAAGGGGGAATTTGATAAATATATTTTTTTAATTAGGTGTTCCTGGGATCTGGGCGTCGTTGGCAAGGCCAGCATTTATTGCCCATCCCTAGTTGCCCTGGAGAAGGTGGTGGTGAGCCACCCTGTTGCAAAGATACTCCCACAGTGCTGACTTTGTCGTAGCGGTTTGGTACAACTGAGGGTCTCGCTGGGCCATTTCAGAGGGTCAGTTAAGAGTCAACCACATTGCTGTGGGTCTGCCGTCACACCTCTGCGGACTATTAGTCCAGTAACATAACCACTATGCTATCGCTCCCGGCTTGAAGTGGAAATATTTGCAGGGATACGGTGAAAGAGCAGGGTGGGGCAGTGGGACTAATTGGAGAGCTCGTTCAAAGAGCCGTCACAGGCACGATGGGCCGAATGGCCTCCCTCTGTGCTGTGAGATTCTATGATCCTATGTGATGCCTTCCACAGTTGGATTGCCTGCTCGCACTGGTTGTCTGGGTGTAGTAGTGCAGTGATTATGGGGCTGGACTGGTCACCCAGAGCTCGTGAGTTCAAATCCCACCCGAGCAAGTTGCAAAATTGAATTCTGAAGTTAAAATATTTTGAGTTTTATGCTGGGCCTGTGACTGGGCGGTTAGGATGTTGCAGCAATCCTGATTCAAACATAGTAATTTCTTGGCAAACCCGTTCTGGGGAATTGATTATTGCCGTCTGTTGTCACTTGTCGGAATAGTTTTCTGATGATTGTAATGACTTTGTGCAGCGTTCAGGTTACATACTCATCATGGACAGATCGAGAAAACAATTGTCCTTTTCCCCTCGGTGACTTTAATGCCGTCTGGATTATTCAGTCAGGGAGTTTATTTGACGACAGCAAATGGCACTCATCGCACTGAGGAAAAAAATGACTCGAAGCTGTGCCCGTGAGCATTGTCGTGTGAAATGAGTTCAGTTGTGTGGGAAAATAAATTATCTGCTGTGGAATTCGATAATTATATTTCACAAGAGGACAGAAGGAGACAACTGTGAGGGGGGGAGTCCAAAAACTAGGGGCCACCAATATAAGATAGTCACTAATAAATCCAATCGGGAATTCAGGAGAAACTTCTTCACCCAGAGAGTGGTGAGAATGTGGAACTCGCTGCCACAGGGAGTGGTTGAGGCGAATAGTATATGACATGGATTCTGAGGAGGAGGAATTCCTGGAATGTTTTCGGGACGGTTATCTGGACCAATATGTCGAGGAGCCGACTCGAGATCAGGCCATTTTAGACTGGGTATTGTGCAATGAGAAGGGACTTATCAGCAATCTTCTTGTACGAGGCCCCTTGGGTCAGAGCGATCATAATATGATCGAGCTCTCAGTCGAGATGGAGAGTGAGGAAATTGAATCAGAGACTAAGGTCCAGAACTTAAATAAAGGGAATTACGAGGGTATGAGACGGGAATTGGGTAAGATTGATTGGGTGGTGTTTCTGGGGGGATTGACAGTGGATAGACAATGGCAAGCATTCAAAGATAGAATGGAAGAATTCCAGAACATGTTTATACCGGTTTGGCATGAAAATAAACCTAAAAAGGTGACTCAACCGTGGATAACGAGGGAAATTAGGGACAGCATAAAATCAAAAAAAAGGGCATATCAACTGGCAAAAAAAAGCACCAGACCGGAAGATTGGGGGCAGTACAGGATACAGCAAAAGAGGACAAAGGGATTAATCAGGAAGGGGAAAATAGAATACGAAAGTAAACTTGCAGCAAACATAAAGACAGACTGCAAAAGCTTTTATCGGTATATCAGGAGGAAAAGACTGGTAAAATCCCAAGTCGGTCCCTTGCAGTCCGATTCGGGAGAATATATAATGGAGAATAAGGAAATGGCAGACCAATTAAACTCATACTTTGGTTCTGTATTCACAAAGGAGGACACAAATAACCTCCCAGGAATATCGGCAAACATAGGGACTAATGAGAGGGAGGAGCTGACAGAAATTAGTATCTCTAGGGATATGGTGTTGGGTAAGTTGAGGGGACTGAAGGCCGACAAATCCCCGGGGCCTGATAAACTACATCCTAGGGTACTTAAGGAGGTGGCCCTGGAGATAGCAGATGCTCTAAGGATCATCTTCCGGAACTCCATTGACTCGGGAACAGTACCCGTGGATTGGAGGGTAGCTAATGTTACCCCAATATTTAAAAAGGGGGGTAGAGAGAAAGCAGGGAATTATAGACCAGTAAGCCTTACATCGGTTGTGGGCAAAATGCTAGAGTCCATTATTAAGGATAAAATAGCGGAGCACTTGACAAATGGGGAAAGGATCGGACAGAGTCAACATGGATTTACAAAGGCTAAATCGTGTTTGACTAATCTGCTGGAATTTTTTGAGGAAGTAACTGGTAAAATAGATGGGGGAGAGCCAGTGGATGTGGTGTACCTTGACTTCCAGAAAGCCTTCGATAAGGTTCCACACAAAAGATTATCATGCAAAATTAAGGCTCATGGGATTGGGGGCAAAGTATTAACGTGGATAGAGAACTGGCTGGCGGATAGAAAACAGAGAGTTGGAATAAACGGCTCGTTTTCGGAGTGGCAGGCAGTGACCAGCGGGGTGCCGCAAGGATCTGTCCTGGGACCCCAGCTGTTCACAATATATATAAATGATCTGGATCAGGGAATTGGATGCAATATTTCCAAATTCGCTGATGACACTAAACTAGGAGGAGGGGTGGGCTCTGATGAGGATGTCAGGAGGCTACAGTGCGATTTGGACAGGTTGGGGGAATGGGCGGATACGTGGCAGATGCACTATAATGTGGATAAATGCGAGGTTATCCACTTTGGGGGTAAAAACAGGAGGGTAGATTATTATCTAAATGGCAATAGATTGGGAGATGGGGAAGTGCAGAGGGACCTGGGTGTTCTTGTGCACCAGTCACTGAAGGAGAGCATGCAGGTGCAACAGGCGATTAAGAAGGCAAATGGTATGTTGGCTTTCATATCAAGGGGGTTCGAGTATAGGAATAGGGATACCTTACTACAGCTGTACAAGGTGCTGGTGAGACCGCATCTGGAGTATTGTGTACAGTTTTGGTCGCCCCATCTGCGGAAGGATGTTCTTGCCATGGAAAGAGTGCAACGGCGATTCACCAGGCTGATACCTGGAATGGCGGGAATGACCTACGAAGAGAGATTAAATAGTTTGGGCTTGTACTCACTGGAGTTTAGAAGATTGAGAGGGGATCTCATCGAAACATATAAAATTATGGCAGGCCTGGACAGGCTGAATTCAGAGAGAATGTTTCCAATGGCCGGGGAGCACAGAACCAGGGGCCGCAGTCTAAAAATAGCGGGCAAATCATTTAAAACAGAGATGAGGAAGAATTTCTTCACTCAAAGAGTGGTGAGCCTGTGGAATTCCCTGCCACAGAGGGCTGTGAAGGCTAATTCAATAAATATTTTCAAGAGAGAATTGGATATATTTCTGAAGGCTAAGGGGATTAAGGGTTACGGAGAAAAGGCGGGGACGGGGTACTGAACTGGTAAGATCAGCTATGATCTCAGACGAAGATCAGCCATGATCTCATTGAATGGCGGAGCAGGCTCGAAGAGCCGAATGGCCTACTCCTGTTCCTATCTCTATGTTTCTATGTTTCTATGAATCAACTGAGCGGCCTGCGGGTGGCGCTGTCCAGGGAGAGTATAAATACTCGGGCACGGGCCCAGCTTGCGCAGGACATTCTTAACAGGAACTTGTGAAGGACAGAACTAGACCTCCATGTTGTAAAACAGTTGATTAAAGCCTTGTTTAATGCTTAGACCAAGTGCCTAGTAGTTTTCTTACGTCAGTCTAGATGCATTTAAGGGGAAGCTGGATAAACACATGAGGGAGAAAGGAATAGAAGGATATGTTGATGGGGTGAGATGAAGAGGGGTGGGAGGAGGCTGGTGTGGAGCAGAAACACCGGCACGGAGCAGTGGGGCCGAATGGCCAGTTTCTGTGCTGTAAACTCAATTTAATTCAAAAGGAGACAGGAAAGAACCATGTGATTCCAAAGCCCTTTGATCGGGTAGAGAGAGAAACTATTTCCTCTGGTGGGGGGAGTCCAGAACAAGGGGGCAGAACCTTAAAATTAGAGCCAGGCCGTTCAGGGGTGATGTCAGGAAGCACTTCTTCACACAAAGGGTGGTGGAAATCCGGAACTCTCTGCCCCGAAATGCTGTTGAAGCTGAGGGTCAATTGAAAATTTCAAAACTGAGATTGATGGATTTGTGTTGGGTAAAGGGTTATTAAGGGATACGGAACCAAGGCAGGTAGATGGAGTTAAGATACAGATCAGACAATATCTAATTGAATGGCGGAACAGGCCCGAGGGGCTGAATGGCCTCCTCACGGTCCTAGGTTCCTTAAGGTTAATCCCAAATCGAACGCATTTTTCAGATTGTGACAGCTGACGGGTTCTTGTTACGCAAGGCATTGTTCCTGAGTTTGTATCTAAGCCTGTAGCGTGTATTGCATTCCACCAATCACATCTTATTTCACTAATTGGTGTATGGCTGAGATTTAGACCAGGGCATCAGTCTTGAAACAGCCCAGTGAGAATAACAGGAACCATTCAGAATGTTAAAGTGTTCGGTCCTACGTTCCATCGCTGCCTACCCCAAGGTCGTTAAAGGGACCAATGGAGGCCATCTTGGAATTGGATAAATACTTGGAAAAGGAAAGATTTGCAGGGTTACGGAGAAAGAGGAGGGGGGAGCGGGACTAATTGGAGAGCTCTTTCAAAGAGCCGGCACAGGCACGATGGGCCGAATGGCCTCCTCCTGCGCTGTACCATTCGATGGTCTTTGAGGCCAGCACGAGCAGAAATGCTACTCCTGTCCCCAGAACAATCCTCCAGCTCACTGCCGACCCAAGCTCACCAGGACCTCGCCCCCCCGCCAGCCCCGCACTCCCCACCCCCCGCCCCGCACTCCCCGTCCCCCAGCTTTGGCCTGCTGGGCGGCCGATAGCCCGGCCTCCCGAACATGGCACTCGCTCCCTCGTAC
The DNA here is from genome assembly GCF_052327205.1 of Somniosus microcephalus. Lineage (NCBI taxonomy): Eukaryota > Metazoa > Chordata > Chondrichthyes > Squaliformes > Somniosidae > Somniosus > Somniosus microcephalus. The sequence goes on from NC_141020.1 coordinate 4,244,312, forward strand.
CGTGTTCTCGAACCGAGGTCTGCGCGCAGCGTCTGTGAAGGACGGGGAGCCTCACTGCGCCCGTGAGGAAGGGAGCGTTAAAAAGCCAATGGGGCTGACACATCTTTCTTTTCCTTTCAGAACCAAGCAAGCAGATTCAGACGGTGATTGAGCAGAACGGTAGGTCGTGTCCCTTTTGATGGGAGCCTCTTAAACATAGAAACATAGAAGATAGGAGCAGGAGTAGGCCATTCGGCCCCTCGAGCCTGCTCCGCCATTCAATGCGATCATGGCTGATCATCCAAATTCAGTACCCTGTCCCTGCTTTCTCCCCATACCCCTTGATCCCTTTAGCCTTAAGAAATATATCCAACTCCTTCTTGAATATATTTAATGAATTGGCCTCAACTGCCTTCTGTGGTAGAGAATTCCACAGGTTCACCACTCTCTGGGCGAAGAAATTCCTCCTCATCTCAGTCCTAAATGGCTTACCCCTTATCCTTAGACTGTGACCCCTGGCTCTGGACTCCCTGACCATCGGGAACATCCTTCCTGCATCTAGTCTGTCTAGTCCTGTCAGAATTTTGTAAGTTTCAATGAGATCCCCTCTCATTCTTCTAAACTCCAGCGAGTACAAGCCCAATCGACCCAATCTCCCCTCATACGTCATTCCTGCCATCCCAGGTATCAGTCTGGTGAATCTTCGCTGCACTCCCTCCATGGCAAGAACATCCTTCCTCAGATAAGGCGACCAAAACTGCACACCATACTCAAGGTGTGGTCTCACCAAGGCCCTGCACAACTGCAGCAAGACATCCTTGTTCCTGAACTCCTGTCCCCGTTAAATCATCGGCACCGTTTTACGCCAGGCTGAGCTGTCGTGTGTGCGTGTCTGTGTCTGCACGGGTTTGTATTTATGCGCACGCGGGGCTTGTGGAGGCGCGTGCTTGCGTGTGCGCCCATTCTGGCAACCGTCTGCTGCAGAATGGAATGCTGGCCGCAGACTCGGTTTACGGCAGAGGTCTCGGTGTCAGCCAGCGCTCAGTGGAAGCTCTCTCGCCTCCGAGACAACTATTATTATTCCACCCTCCTGCTCCGTGTTTTAAACCGAGCTCAATTCAAGTCACAGAGATGGAAATTGGATTGCGATCTGTTGATTTTCTAGTTCAGCTTTGGCAGGCCTTTGATCTTGGGTGGGGGGTGGGCACTGCTGTCAGGGGCTGTTTCAAGTGGAGCTGAGCTTTTGTGTGTTAAACATTCAAAGCGAATTTCTTGTTTTTTTGATTGCACATCAGAATTGATTAATGCGATGTGACACACGCGAAAGGAGCTTGAAGCCTGAAATGCCGAGAGCAGGAAAGTGTTTCTAGTCTCAGCCTGTCGCACACCAGCCGTGGTTGTCCCCCGTAAGCTCGAGGTGATCCAAAACTCGGCTGCCCGTGTCCTAACTCGCACCGAGTCCCGTTCGCCCATCACCCCCTTTGCTCGCTGACCTACATTGGCTCCCGGTTAAGCAGCGCCTCGATTTGAAAATTCTCACCCTTGTTTTCAAATCCCTCCGTGGCCTCCTCGCCCCTCCCTATCTCTGTAATCTCCTCCAGCCCCACAACCCCCCCGAGATATCTGCGCTCCTCTAATTCTGCCCTCTTGAGCATCCCTGATTATAATCGCTCCACCATTGGCGGCCGTGCCTTCTGTTGCCTGGGCCCTAAGCTCTGGAATTCCCTCCCTAAACCTCTCTCGCTACCTCTCCTTCCTCCTTTAAGATGCTCCTTAAAGCCTACCTCTTTGATCACCTATCCTAATATCTCCTTATGTGGCTCGGTGTCAAATCTTGTCTGATTTACGCTCCTGTGAAGCGCCCTGGGACGTTTCACTACATTATATCCAATTCATTAAATATATTCAAGAAGGAGTTGGATATATTTCTTAAGGCTAAAGGGATCAAGGGATATGGGGAGAAAGCAGGGACAGGGTGATGCACTATCAATTGCTACAAAAGACTGGAGATTGAGAAAGTAATAAACAGGCTTTTATTACCAAAGAACAGAGCATGCCTCTTGTGGTTGCCTGGTATCCAAAAGGGCCGGAGGCTTCTGAGCAGCGACCTTTATACCCAGCCATGAGGGTGGAGCCAGGGGCGGAGTCAGCTGAGGCATGCACAGACAAGTACAACAATATGCAAGAGTGAACAACAGTACTAACAGTGAACAACAATACTAACAACAGTGGTTTACCACATTCACCCCTTGTTTAGAATTGAGTCCGGCGGGGTGAAGTGCACTAAAAATTTGTGTACTGAAGTCTATCAGGAGGCCTTGTAAGCCGTCCTGAGCGTCGCAGCAGCGGCGGTGATGGTGCAGCATCCAACGGTGAACCCGGTGTCTCGTTCAGAGGAGGTGTAGCAGGTGGCGGACCCTGGGGCTGCTGCATGCCGTCTACAGGGGTCAGAGCATGGGTAATGGGAGGTAGCGATGGTGGTCTCTCAGAGGCACCCGAAGGTGCGAGGTCTCGTGCGGGGACTGTGTCCTGGGGGTAGGCAGGAGTAGCGGTGGGTGGCGAAGAGGGTGTTTCAGGAGCACCTGCAGGTGCGAGGTCTCGAATGGAGACTGTGTCCTCCCGCCCGTCCGGGTACACCACGTAAGCATACTGCGGGTTGGCGTGGAGGAGGCTCACCCTCTCGACCAGGGGGTCCGCCTTATGGGTCCTCACGTGCTTCCGCAGTAGGACGGGACCTGGAGAAGTCAGCCATGTTGGTAGCGAAATCCCCGACGTGGACTTCCTGGGGAAGGAGAACATTCTCTCGTGAGGAGTGGCATTGGTGGGTGTACAGAGCAGCGACCGAATGGAATGGAGCGCCGCAGGGAGGACCTCCTGCCAGCGGGAGGTCGGAAGGCCCTTAGATTTTAAGTTTAAAAGGACTGCCTTCCAGACTGTCGCATTCTCCCTTTCCACCTGGCCGTTACCCCGGGGGTTGTAGCTGGTGGTCCTGCTTGTAGCAATGCCTCTCGCGAGCAGGTACTGCCGAAGTTCGTCGCTCATAAAAGATGAGCCCCTGTCGCTATGGATATAGCTAGGGAAACCGAACAAGGCGAAGAGGTCATTCAGACATTTAATGACCGTGGTACTGGTCATGTCCGAGCAAGGGATGGCAAACGGGAAACGGGAGTACTCATCAATTATATTGAGGAAGTACACATTGCGGTCAGAGGAGGGGAGGGGCCCTTTAAAATCGATGCTCAGCCGCTCGAAGGGGCGCGTGGCTTTGATCAGGCTCGCTCTGTCTGGCCTATAAAAATGCGGCTTGCACTCGGCACAGATCTGGCAGTTCCTGGTCATGGTCCTGACCTCCTCGATGGAGTAGGGCAGGTTACGGGATTTGATAAAATGGAAGAACCTGGTGACCCCCGGGTGGCAGAGGTCATTGTGGAGGGTCTGTGGCCTATCAACCTGCGCGTTGGCGCACGTACCACGTGATAGGCATCTGGGGGCTCATTGAGTTTCCCGGGCCGGTACAAGATATCGTAATTGTAGGTGGAGAGTTCGATTCTCCACCTTAAGATCTTGTCATTCTTGATTTTGCCCCGCTGCTTATTATGAAACATAAAAGCCACTGAACGCTGGTCAGTGAGCAGGGTAAATCGTTTTCCGGCCAGGTAATGCCGCCAATGTCGCACGGCTTCCACAATGGCCTGGGCCTCCTTTTCGACAGAGGAGTGTCGAATCTCGGGGCCCTGGAGGGTCCTTGAGAAAAAGGCCACGGGTCTCCCCGCCTGGTTAAGGGTTGCAGCTAGGGCAAAGTCGGATGCGTCGCTCTCCACTTGAAAAGGAAGGGACTCATCCACAGCGTGCATTGTGGCCTTCGCAATGTCTCCTTTTATGAGAGTGAAGGCTGCACAGGCCTCTGCTGTCAGGGGGAAGGAGGCGGACTTGATGAGGGGTCGGGCTTTATCCGCATAGTTGGGCACCCACTGAGCATAGTAAGAGAAAAACCCCAGGCATCTCTTCAGTGCTTTCTGGCAGTGGGGGAGGGGGAGCTCCATAAGGGGGCGCATTCTATCGGGGTCTGGGCCGATGACTCCGTTCTCCACTACGCAGCCAAGAATAGCAAGGCGCGTAGTACGAAACATACATTTGTCTTTGTTGTATGTGAGATTCAGCCGCTGGGCCGTCCGGAGGAATTTCTCTAGATTAACGTCGTGGTCCTGCTGGTCGTGGCCGCAGATGGTGACGTTGTCTAGATATGGGAAAGTGGCCTGGAGCGCGTTCTGGTCAACCATCCGGTCCATCTCCCGTTGGAAGACAGAAACTCCGTTGGTGACGCCGAAGGGAACTCTGAGAAAGTGATAGAGCCGACCGTCAGCTTCAAAAGCTGTGTACTGGCGGTCCTCAGCCCTGATGGGGAGCTGGTGGTATGCCGACTTCAGATCAATCGTCGAGAACACCCGGTATTGTGCTATCTGATTGACCATGTCAGATATGCGGGGGAGTGGGTATGCATCTAGTTGGGTGTAGCGATTGATCGTCTGGCTGTAGTCAATAACTAGGCGCTGTTTTTCGCCAGTCTTCACTACCACCACTTGTGCTCGCCATGGGCTGGTGCTACTTTCAATAATCCCTTCCTTTAGGAGTCTCGCTACCTCGGATTTAATGAAGCTCCTATCCCCAACACTGTAACGCCTGCTTTTGGTAGCGATGGGCTTACAGTCGCGGGTGAGGTTAGCGAACAAGGAGGGGGGGGGGACTTTAAGGGTGGAGAGGCTGCAAATGGTGCACGGCGGGCGATTTAAAAGCTGCTGGCTGCAGACTGTGAGTGGGGGGAGGGGTCCGTCATACGCTAATGTGACACTCTTAAGGTGGCACTGAAAATCCAACCCCAGTAGAACGGCAGCGCAGAGATGGGGCAGGACCAGAAGTTTAAAATTTTTGTATTCTGTGCCCCTTACTGAAAGGGTCACTACACAGTAGCCACCGACGTCCGCTGACTGGGCTTTGGAAGCCAAAGAGATCCGATGGCGCGTCGGCAGGACCGGGAGAGAGTAACTGCGCACCGTGTCGGGGTGGATAAAGCTCTCCGTGCTCCCGCTGTCAAAAAGGCAGGTAGTGGCGCGGCCGTTTACCGTAATATCCATCATGGACCTGGACAGTTGATGAGGGAGAGATTGGTCCAGCGTCACGGAGGCCAGCGTATGGTCGAGCGAGTCGATGTGGTCGTCAGATGAGGCGGTGGTTGAGTCCGGGTCCCCCGTGGTTGAAGTCGGAGGCGTCCAAGATGGCGGACAAAATGGCGGCGCCCACGGTCCCGATCCCCACGCGGCTGGGGGAGCCCAAGATGGCGGACAAGATGGCTGCGCCCACGGTTCGCACGCAGCGCTGCTGGCGTTAGCGGTCTTCCCTTTGCAGGCGCTAACGTAGTGACCTTTCTTCCCGCAGCCGGAGCAGGTAGCATTCTTCGCGGGGCAGCGTGCTCTAGGGTGTTTAGCTTGGCCACAAAAATAGCATTTTTGTGCCTTGGACATCGCTGCAGCAGTCGGAGGTGGCGGTCCCATGGCCCAAGATTGCGGCGTCCACGGCGCGGGGCGATGAGGGGAGAAAGCGTCCATATTTCTGTGGGCCGCGTCGAGCGAGAGCGCGAGGGACACTGCCTTTGTCAGGTCTATTTCACCCTTCTCCAGCAGCCTCTGCCGGGAGTAGTCGGACCTTAGACCCGCAACGAAAGCGTCTCGTATCAGTCCCTCCGCATGTGCCGCGGCCGATACTTCCTTGCAGTCGCAGCCGCGTCCGAGTACCCGCAGTGCCCGTAGGAAGGCTTCCACCGATTCCCCGGGCTGCTGTCTGCGAGATCTTAAAAGGTGCCTGGCATAGACCGTGTTAACCGGGCGTGCATACTGCCCTTTCAGTAGGTCGATAGCCGCCGCGTAGGTCGTCGCATCTTGGATTAAAGTATAGACTTGGTGGCTCACCTTCGAGGCCAGGATTTTCAGTTTATTTTCATCAAGAGTCACGGTCGAGGCTTCCAGATACGCCTCAAAGCAACGCAGCCATTGTGCGAATTTAGTCGACGAACCTGCTTCTTGGGGGTCTAAGTCCAGGCATGTTGGTCTGAGGGCTCGCAGCAGCGCCTGCTGCTCAGCGTTTTGCGCCATCGGTTGATCAGCATCCGCAGCCAACATTTAACTTTGGTAATAAAATTGATGCACTATCAATTGCTACAAAAGACTGGAGATTGAGAAAGTAATAAACAGGCTTTTATTACCAAAGAACAGAGCATGCCTCTTGTGGTTGCCTGGTATCCAAAAGGGCCGGAGGCTTCTGAGCAGCGACCTTTATACCCAGCCATGAGGGTGGAGCCAGGGGCGGAGTCAGCTGAGGCATGCACAGACAAGTACAACAATATGCAAGAGTGAACAACAGTACTAACAGTGAACAACAATACTAACAACAGTGGTTTACCACACAGGGTACTGAATTTGGATGATCAGCCATGATCTCATTAAATGGAGTAGGCTCGAGGGGCCGAATGGCCTACTCCTGCTCCTATCTTCGATGTTTCTATGTTATTACGTTAAAAAGGCACTAGATAAATACAAGTTGTTGTTGTATTGTATCACCTGTGTTTTAATTGGTGGGTTTCCTTTTCTATGACCAATGGGAGGAGGGAGTGCTGCGACTGGAGCAACTGAGCCGGAAACATTAGGACAGGTTGGGGGCCGTCAGCTAGCTTACTGAGACTGGGCGTGTAACACTCGCCCTCAGGGTCCCGTAAGGTGGAGGGACATCAGCCGGGGTTCCCACTCTCTGCTCGAAAGGGCATTGGGCGGGGGCGGGGGGGTGGCAGAACCGGCCTTACAGTTGAATAGCTCGCTGATGCCCACAGTCCAACAACAACAACCTGCATTTATACAGCGCCTTTAACATAGTAAAACGTCCCAGGGTGCTTCACAGGAGCGATTATCAGACAGAATTTGACACCGAGCCACATGAGGAGGTATTAGGACAGGCTTGGTCAAAGAGGTCGGTTTTAAGGAGTGTTTTAAAGGAGGAAAGAGAGGTAGCGAGGCGGAGAGGTTTAGGCAGGGAATTCTAGAGCTTAGGGCCTAGGCAACAGAAGGCACGGCCACCAATGGTTGAGCGGTTATAATCAGGGATCCTCAAGAGGGCAGAATTAGAGGAGCGCAGAGATCTCGGGGGGTTGTGGGGCTGGAGGGAGTTACAGAGATAGGGAGGGGCGAGGAGGCCATGGAGGGATTTGAACACAAGGATGAGAATTATAAAATCGAGGCGTTGCCGGACCGGGAGCCAGTGTAGGTCAGCGAGCACAGGGGTGATGGGCGAACGGGACTTGGTGCGAGTTAGGACACAGGCAGCCGAGTTTTGGATGAGCTTTAGTTTACGTAGGGTGGAATGTGGGAGGCCAGCCAGGAGTGCGTTGGAATAGTCGAGTCTAGAGGTAACAAAGGCATGGATAAGGGTTTCAGCAGCGGATGGGGTGAGGCAAAGGATGGACTCCCTGTTTCAAAAGTCGTTTCATTTCCCTCTCCATTTTCTCCAGGCACTCCCACAGATGGGATTGAATCTGTCGTGTTGAACTTGATTTAATTCTCTGTCTTTAATGTAATAACACAGAGAGCAGTCTCTGGGTTTTCGAGTTCCCAGACTCATCTTTTACTGTGGCCCAAAAAATGACAGCAGAGAGAAATAACGACACTGGGATTAACACCGATAATAAAACCACAGCAGCCCATTATTATTGTGATTGAATATTTCAGCCGTATGTCACTGGGATTGGCGCTGTGAAGTCTCCATGTATCAAACTCAAGCTTGTGTCAAGCCGCTGAACTCTCAGATTGCTTTTATTCATTTTGGATTTCCTTTCCAACCCCATTTCTAAAAAATGACAGATTCTGCTCTTTGATTTTATCATCGGAATCCTTAACACATTTGGCAGAGAAAGTAAAGAAAGATTCGCATTTATACAGCGCCTTTCACGACCACCAGATGTCTCAAAGTGCTTCACAGCCAATGAAGTATTTTTTGAAGTGTAGTCTCTGTTGTAATGTGGGAAATGCAGCAGCCAATTTGCGCACAGCAAGCTCCCACAAACAGCAATGTGATAATGACCAGATAATCTGTTTTAGTGATGTTGGTTGAGGGATAAATATTGGCCAGGACACCGAGGAGAACTCCCCTGCTCTTCTCCGAAATAGTGGCCGTGGGCTCCTTTATATCCACCTGAGAGAGAGCAGACGGGGCCTCGGTTTAACGTCTCATCCGAAAGACGGCACCTCTGACAGTGCAGCACTCCCTCAGTACGGCCCCTCCGACTGTGCGGCGCTCCCTCAGTACTGCCCCTCCAACAGTGCGGCGCTCCCTCAGTACTGTCCCTCCGACAGTGCGGCGCTCCCTCAGTACTGCCCCTCCGACAGTGCGGCGCTCCCTCAGTACTGCCCCTCTGACAGTGCAGCACTCCCTCAGTACTGCCCCTCCGACAGTGCAGCGCCCCCTCAGTACTGCCCCTCCGACAGTGCGGCGCTCCCTCAGTACTGCCCCTCTGACAATGCGGCACTCCCTCAGTACTGCCCCTCCGACAGTGCTGCGCTCCCTCAGTACTGCACTGGTGTGTCAGCCTGGATTGCAGGACAAAATTGGGCTAAACTGTGAGGCATTTCTTGGTTGAAGAGCCTGCTCTCATTCTAAAGATCCCGAGTTGCAGCAGGTGACTGCAGAACCATATCTGGGCATGAGTCAGTGACTTAATGGGAGAAAATCATTGAAGGAATAGAAAGGAAAGCCCTTCCTCATTCAGCTTCTGCCCGACTCTCGAAAGAGGACAATAGCTGATGATTGTTGTAATTCGCAGCATTAAGGTAATGCGAATTCTGTAAGAGTTTTTGCTCAGAGCAAAAAAGCCCATAAAAAACCCAGCTTTGATCGCAGATGCTTTCTGATCTTTTTCCGATATATTTTTCTGATTGATGTGGCCCCTAATTATAAGGGAGGTGCTCTGTCTGGGCTCGTACATCTGATTGATTGCTCGGCCTCCTCTGTAAAGAGCTGATGGTTTGTTTGTTGCATCAAATGCACGGGTCCTTTGATCTGAACTTGCAAATGAGCTGCAGGCCTGAATTCAGCTCGCAGCTTTGCTTTCTGGCTGCGATTGATCTGACTATTGGTCATATTCCATCGGCTATTAGTCACAATTTCCACCCTGGATTTACTTAGTGAGGTAAGAGTACGCAGAGGGGTGCCAGCGGTTTGGTCCTTAGAGTGTTGGCTGCCCCCCTCCCTCATTCAAGGGGAGCGTGCATCTGGTGCCTGACATAATAAAACTCACTACGCACTTGGTTTGAGTATAAAGCAAGGCTTTAATCAACTTGTTTCAGAACATGGAGGTCTAGTTGTCCTTCACTAGTTCCTTGTCTTACAAAATGTCCCTGGCAAGCTGGGCCCACGCCCGAGTATTTATACTCCTTGGACGGCGCCACCAGCTGGCTGTCCAGCGTTATTTCATGAGTAGTTTCTTGATGATGGAGATTTATAGTGCCTGTCGTACCTAACATTTGGAGGTTCAGATTCCTCTTTTAGGACACTGGCGGTGTTGATGTACAATCCCCCGCTTGCTATTTTAATACAGTTGTTAACCCATTGAGAGGAATTGCCCTTTGAGTTGCACTCCACCCTCCACCGCTCCCTACCCCTCTCACCAAACTCTCCATTCCTCTGACTGTGCCTTGCCTTCTCTGCACCCACCTGTGCTTTAGCCATTAAGCCCTGGGTCAGCTGTGGCTCAGTGGGCAGCACTCTCTCTCGCCTCTGACTCATGAAGGTTGCGGGTTTGAGTCTCACTCCAGAGACTTGAGCACAAAAATCCAGGCTGACACTCCCAGTGAAGTACTGAGGGAGTGCCACACTGTCGGAGGTGCCGTCTTTCGGATGAGACATTAAACCGAGGCCCCATCTGCCCCCTCGGATAGACGTAAAAGATCCCACGGCACTATTTCGAAGAGCAGGGGAGTTCTCCCTGGTGCCCTGGGGTCAATATTTATCCCTCAATCAATATCACTAAAAAACAGATGATCTGGTCATTATCTCATTGCTGTTTGTGGGAGCTTGCTGTGCGCAAATTGGCTGCTGCGTTTTCCTACATTACAACAGTGACTACACTTCAAAAAGTACTTCATTGGCTGTAAAGCGCTTCGAGACGTCCAGTGGTCATGAAAGGCGCTATAGAAATGCAAGTCTTTCTTTTCTTTTTTGAGGCCCCCCCGCTCTGGAGTTATGGCCCCTGAACCCCTCCACCTTCGCATTAGGGTTAGGGTTGGGGATAGGGTTTGGGGTTGGGGTTTAGGGTTGGGGTTAAGGTTTGGGGCTAGGGGTTGGGGTTTAGGGTTTGGGGCTAGGGGTTGGGGTTTAGGGTTTGGGGTTGGGGTTTGGGGTTGGGGTTTAGGGTTGGGGTTTTGGGGTTGGGGTTGGGGTTTGGGATTGAGTTTGGGGTTGGAGTTGGGGTTGGGGTTTTAGGGTTTGGTGTTTGGGTTGGGGTTGGGGTTGGGGTTGGGGTTAGGGTTGGGGCTTGGGGTTGGGGTTTTAGGGTTAGGGTTTGGGGTCGGCGTTCGGGTTTGTGGTTGGGGTTAGGGTTTGGGGTTGGGGTTAGGGTTTGGGTTTGGGGTTGGGGTTAGGGTTTGGGATTGAGTTTGGGGTTAGGGTTTGGGGTTGGGGTTGAGTTTGGGGTTGTGGTTAGGGTTCGGGTTTGGGGTTGGGGTTTGGGGGTTGGGGTTAGGGTTTGGGGTTGGGGTTTAGGGTTGGGGTTTTTGGGTTGGGGTTTGGGATTGAGGTTGGGGTTGGGGTTTTAGGGTTTGGTGTTTGGGTTGTGGTTGGGGTTAGGGTTGGGGTTTTAGGATTTGGGTTGGGGGTGGAGTTCGGGTTGGGGTTGGGGTTAGGGGTTAGAGTTTGGGATTGAGTTTGGGGTTGGGGTTAGGGGTTGGGGTTGGCGTTTAGGGTTTGGGATTGAGTTTGGGGTTGAGGTTTGGGGTTGGGGTTTAGGGTTTGGGGTTGAGTTTGGGGTTGGGGTTTAGGGTTTGGTGTTTGGGTTGGGGTTAGGGTTTGCGGTTGGGGTTAGGGTTCGGTTTTGGGATTGGGTTTGGGGTTGGGGTTTAGGGTTTGGGGTTTGGGGTTGAGTTTGGGGTTGAGGTTTAGGGTTTGGGGTTGGGGTTTGGGTTGGGGTTTAGAGTTTGGTGTTGGGGTTAGGGTTTGGGGTTGGGGGTTAGGGTTGGGGTTAGGGTTTAGGGTTTGGGATTGAGTTTGGTGTTTAGGTTAGGGTTTGGGGTTAGGGTTTGGTGTTTGGGTTGGGGTTAGGGTTTGGGGTTAGGGTTAGGGTTTGGGTTTGGGGCTGGGGTTAGGGTTTGGTGTTTGGGTTGGGGTTAGGGTTTGGGGTTAGGGTTTGGGGTTAGGGTTTGGGGTTGGGGCTGGGGTTAGGGTTTGGGGTTAGGGTTGGGTTTGGGATTGGGTTTGGTGTTTGGTTTGGGATTGGGGTTAGCGTTAGGATTTAGGGTTCGGGTTTGGGATTAGGGTTTGGGGTTGGGGTTTTAGGATTTGGTGTTTGGGATTGAGTTTGTGGTTGGGGTTGGGGTTTCGGGTTTGGGATTGGGTTTGGTGTTTGGGTTGGGGTTTGGGGTTAGGGTTCGGGTTTGGGTTAGGGTTAGGGTTTGCACCCCCTCTTCTCTAAGACTCTTCTTCAAACTCACTGACATGAATCTTGTCATTAATGTGGAAATGACTTATGAAATAATACTGGGTAGCCTGCTGGTGGCGCTGTCCAGGGAGAGTATAAATACTCGGGCACGGGCCCAGCTTGCTCAGGACATTCTTTAACAGGAACTAGTGAAGGACACAACTAGACCTCCATGTTGAAAAACAGTTGATTAAAGCCTTGTTTAATATTCAGACCAAGTGCCTAGTAGTTTTCTTACGTCACTCACCTCTCTGACCGAGCTCTTGCTCACCCCTTCCTGCTTCTTTGGCTCGTGGTCCATGTTTCTCATCCTGCCTCCCTGAAGCACCTTGGGATTTTTTTTTTCTGCGCTCATAGGCGCTAAATAAATACAAGTTGTTGTTGTCTCCTCGGGGCAGTTTCCTGGTTTTTCCCAAATCTGGCCCACAGGTGGCGCGATTGACGCCAGCTTCAGGTAGAGCAGCCAAGGCCGGGCTTGGAGCCTTGCCTCTACTCATGGAGGATTGGCGGCGGCGGGTGGGGCGGGGGTGGGTCGCGGGGTCAAAGCTCTGCCACCCAAGCGGCTGGGATTCCTCGAGCAGAATAACACCGCCCAGGATTCTGCCAAGAGAGCTTGGCATGTCTGGCGACTGAAAGCTTCTGGGGGTCGGCAACAGGGACCTGGGAGGGAAAGTGGGGGAAATTCGCACAAATGTAGACGCAATTCAGCGAGCAGGTCAGAAAATAAATGCTAATGAAACGTTTCCCTTTTTGTTTCCTCTCATTGCTTCTCGTCCAACTCGTTCAGGAGCACAGCTGAAGGTAAGTGACTCTTGTCAGGCAGTCCAGAAATGCCTTCCTACTTGGCGTCATTCCAATTTTACGATCAGGAATCCCTTAAAAGGAAATCTGGCCTCAAAGCCTAATATTAGCATTTCAAATTGGAGATTGCAAGTTTGCTAATTATTATACATTAAAGCAATGCTTTGTAGAATACGTTAGAAGTCTGGTTATTCAAAATAGCTCTTTGCTCATCCAATATTCAGATCTCCAGAACATTGCAAGGTTACTGGCATAAAAATAGAGTGCTTTAGTACACTGCATTTAGGAGTTTGTGATAATACTTCCAAGATTACGAATAAAGCTGCTTTCATACCGTACACTTTGATGGCCTTCGCTGGTAACCACTTCCATATCTCCTTCACGCACTTGCTCATTATCAACCGAGGACACGAGAGGTTAAGCGTCAGCCTGCAATCCCAGAGGGTTGGCGTCGCTCAATGGGAGCTAAGTCGGAGATAAGCAACCGGCGGCGCGGGATTGCTGAATTTACCCTAAGAATGTGAAGAATATTAGCGGCAGGAAAAAGCCATTCGCCTAATGAGCTTATCTTGCCAGGATCCAAACCACCACCTCTCGGTCCCCTCCCTCCAGAAAATGCATTTTTCTTCGGCAGCACCTCCCAAACCCGCGACCTCCACCACCTAGAAGGACAAGGGCAGCAGGAGGATGGGAACACCACCACCTCCAAGTTCCCCTCCAAGTCACACACTGACTTGGAAATCTATCTTCGTTCCTTCATCGTCGCTGGGTCAAAATCCTGGAACTCCCTCCCTAACAGCACTGTGGGAGCACCTTCACCACACGGACTGCAGCAGTTCAAGAAGGCAGCTCACCACCACCCTCTCAAGGGCAATTAGAGATGGGCAATAAATGCCCGCCTTGCAAGCGATGCCCAAATCCCATGAATGAATTTTTTTTTTTTAATCCAATGGTCTCTCAAACCCATTTATACAGCCCACGTTAATGGCCTTCCCTGGTAACCTATTCCTTTGGGTGAAAATGTTTCACCTGCCTTCTTAATTTAACTTGACCCCCGCCACCCCCGATATTTCAATCCTTCACCTTATGTATATTATTAAAAATGTAGCGTAGTGTGAGCATTTCCTGCTTTTGTATCAACAGTTATCATCGTAAATTACAACATAAACATTTCCCATTCAGTTTTTCCATGTCAACTGTCACAATGTCGTTGCAGGCTCTGGCCACTAGTGGCGCTATGGAGTGAATTTCTGACGTCTCTTTTCCAAATCTGTTGCCATATTGTATATATTTTATATATATATCTAAGACTTGTGTTCGTCAACTGACTGTGGGCAATCCAACAGGCAATTTACCAGCCATCCTTTGGTATCGCAGGCTGAAATTTACCCTCTTGTGTCCCCCATTGATATTGACAAAGTATGTGAAGGAGTGCAAGAGGTTACCAGCAAAGTCATTGAACTGTACGGGGTACTAGTAATACATCTCTTTGAGCCATTTTGTCAATTCCCCTGATAACCTTGAAATCCAGTACCAGTCACACTAAAAAGGCAAAGTGGGGGTACCGCAAGGATCGGTCCTAGGACCCCAGCTGTTCACAATATATATTAATGATCTGGACGAGGGAATTGGATGTAATATCTCCAAATTTGCAGAAGACACAAAGCTGGGTGGGAGGGTATGCTGTGAGGAGGATGTCGTGAAACTCCAGTACGATTTGGACAGGTTGGGTGATTGGGCAGAAACATGGCAAATGCACTATACTGTGGATAAATGTGAGGTTATCCACTTTGGTGGCAAAAACAGGAAGGCAGATTATTATTTGAATGGCAATAGATTGGGAGAAGGGGAAGTGCAAAGAGACCTGGGTGTTCTTGTGCACCAGTCGCTGAAGGTAAGCATGCAGGTGCAGCAGGTGGTTAAGAAGGCAAATGGTATGTTGGCCTTCGTAGCAAGAGGGTTCGAGTACAGGAACAAGGATGTCTTGCTGCAGTTGTACAGGGCCTTGGTGAGACCGCACCTTGAGTATTGTGTGCAGTTTTGGTCACCTTATCTGAGGAAGGATGTTCTTGCCATGGAAGGAGTGCAGCGAAGATTCACCAGGCTGATACCTGGGATGGCAGGAATGACGTATGAGGAGAGATTGTGTCGATTGGGCTTATACTCACTGGAGTTTAGAAGATTGAGAGGGGATCTCATTGAAACCTATAAAATTCTGTCAGGCCTGGACAGACTAGATGCTGGAAGGATGTTCCCGATGGCCGGGGAGTCCAGAACCAGGGGTCATAGTCTAAGGATAAGGGGTAAGCCATTTAGGACTGAGATGAGGAGGAATTTCTTCACCCAGAGAGTGGTGAACCTGTGGAATTCTCTGCCACAGAGGGCGGTGGAGGCCAGTTCATTAAATATATTCAAGAAGGAGTTGGATATATTTCTTAAGGCTAAAGGGATCAAGGGATATGGGGAGAAGGCAGGGACAGGGTACTGAATTTGGATGATCAGCCATGATCTCATTGAATGGTGGAGCAGGCTCAAGGGGCCGAATGGCCTACTCCTGCTCCTATCTTCTATGTTTCTATGTAAAGCTTTAGAAACCTTGTATAGAACCTTGGCCAGACCACACTTGGAGTACCGCCCGTATTACAAAAAGCCCCTGGAGAAGGTGCATAAAGGATTTACCAGGATGATACCAGAACTGAGAGGTTATAACTATCAGGAAAGATTGAACAGGCTAGAAAAGAGAAGGCCGAGGAGGCGACCTGATAGAGGTCTTTAAAATGATGAAGGGGGTTCGATAGGGTCGACGTAGAGAAGGTGTTTCCACTTGTGGAGGGGAGACCAGAACTAGGGGCCATCAATATAAGGCAGTCACTAATAAATCCAATCGGGAATTCAGGAGAAACTTCTTCACCCAGAGAGTGGTGAGAATGTGGAGCTCGCTACCACAGGGAGTGGTTGAGGCGAATAATATAGAGGCATTTAAAGGGAAGCTGGATAAACACATGAGGGAGAAAGGAATAGAAGGATATGTTGATGGGGTGAGATGAAGAGGGGTGGGAGGAGGCTCGTGTGGAGCATAAACACTGGCACGGACCAGTTGGGCCGAATGGCCTGTTTCTGTGTTGTACAATCTATGTAATTATAGCAGGATCATTGCTATTTCCATTTGGATCTTGGCATTTGACACATTCTCAACGCTCTGTTTGTTCTTCATTCTAGTACACCGGCAGCGAGGACGATCTGCTCTCCAATATGGAGACGCTGAGTTTACTGGGCAGTGTCAGCACACTGGCGTCCAGCGTGATGGAGCTGGAGATAACCACAGAAGCTGAGGTTGCAGAGTTGGGTTCCCCAGAGGCGCCTGGGCCTTGTGGCCCGTCCAGAAATGAGGACTCTGTGGAGCGAATAACCCAGAGCAAAGAGGAGAAGCAAAATGTCGACCAATATGAAGAAGCGGAATTTAGTGGCATTGGAAACATCGATCTAGAGATGGAACAGGTAATTCTGTGCTAAAGTTTTTCAGTTTTATCTTTTTTGATCCATGTTTAGCATTGGGATTGAACATTTGTATATATCATATCACAAAATTTGATCAGATTTAACACATTCCAGGTACTGGTGTTCCCATTACCTTTACGAATGCTACTCAGCCCCAAACTCTGAGGGACCTCCGTACTCCCTAATGTTGCTCAATATGTGGCCGCACTTCGTGGTGGCTGGGTTCTGTCAAGTGGAGTTGGCTTTGAGGATAAGTATTGGGTGTAGCCCAGGACCTCCTCAAACATAGGCAGACACTGGCCAAACTGGCTTCACACAAGTTCTGTAATAGCCACCACAAAGGGGAGTCTTTACCTCTGAGTTCAAGCCCCACTCCATCTCCAGGAACCAACTCCAGGATCCATCTCCAGGAACCAACTCCAGGATCCATCTCCAGGAACCAACTCCTGGGATCCATCTCCAGGAACCAACTCCTGGAATCCATCTCCAGGATCCAACTCCGGGATCCATCTCCAGGAACCAACTCCAGGATCCATCTCCAGGAACCAACTCCTGGGATCCATCTCCAGGAACCAACTCCTGGAATCCATCTCCAGGATCCAACTCCGGGATCCATCTCCAGGAACCAACTCCTGGGATCCATCTCCAGGATCCAACTCCAGAATCCAACTCCAGGAACCAACTCCGGGATCCAACTCCGGGATCCAACTCCAGGAACCAACTCCAGCTTCTCCCCTGGCCTGTCCCTTTAAAGCTGCTGCTTGCATCTTCATTGTGGGGAAGTGTAAGAGGCCCTGAGGTTAATTAGATGCTAATTGTTGTTGGAACTTGCTCTGGATTGGCAGTTGGCCTCACCTTGTCATCTCATAAACTTCTCCAGGTTTGCGCTAAGTCAGAAAAAGCAGCAGGAAGTACTTGGGTATCTTTCTCTTATTGTATAGTTCATTCTTTAGAGTTTGTTGAGTTTCGATTTGGTGGTGTGACGGTTGGGGCGTGACAAGTCCTCTCAAAATGTTGATATAAATAGATAATACCGTCTATTCAAAGCATAGTCTGAATCTAATAGAACTCATTACAGAGATTTTGGGGTAAAAATTGGGTAGTGCCCCCTTTGGGGTGCTACCTTCACCGGGTAGCGCCCTGAAAAAGTTAGCGCCCCCACGGCCGATTTTCCCAGGGAGGAGGGGCGCTACTGGAAGCGTCCCGTGTCCCCCGTCCCTCTTGGGGCGCTGCGAGCCAATATCGCGACGCTACGTGCCGCAGCGCCACGTGGTACTGCAGGCTTTCCTCCCCTTATTAAAGGGGAGGGGCCTTGCGCAACGCGTCCCGGCGCCCAGCTGGGCCACCAGGGATCGGGAGTGCCGGCAAACGAGCCTGGCACTCAAGAGGAGTGCCGGGCTCACGGAGAGCACCCCACAGGGGGTGGGGGGGGGGCTTCACGAGGACCGGGGACGGCAATGGGGGCAGGTGCTGGCAACAAAAATAGCCGCCCGCCACCTCCCCTTTAACTAGTGCCGTCCTGGCCGCAGGTAGGCCCCCCTAACCCCTGGCGGACATAGCGTCCGGCCATAATTCGGGGGGGGGGGGCGCCACCCAATATTACAACCAGGGCACGAGCGGGGCGCGGCGCACGACGATGACATAATCGCCAGCGGCGCTAATGGTTAGCACCGCCGCTAACCGCCGCTGAATTTCGCGGGAGGCGTTAGCGGCGCGACGCCCAGGCGCTAGTTGATTTGCGCCCCGTTAGCGCCCTCTTAGGGCGCGAAAGGGAGGCGCAAATCAACCGAATTTAGCCCCCTTTATGATCTTGTATGATCTGGAAATATCCTGTTGCAAAAATTGGAAATCCTGTCGGATTGTTTGTTGAAGATTTCTAAATAAACCCACATTTTCTTTTTCTCATCCATACATAGATATTTGCTGATATGGAGCGTTTACAGAAGAAGGCCTCGGAAGATCTGGATGCCATCATAGAGGAGAGCTCATTCCCAAGCAGAGCTACAGATAGGGACAACTCCCTGCTGGATGTTTTTGAAGATACAGATGTTGAAGCCTCTGGTCTTTCGCTGGTAGATATTTCACCCGTTAACGAAACCGCGGGAAGTAGGCCTTGCCACAGCGAATCGTCAGCAGACAGCGATCTCCGCAAAGAATCTAGACCTCTCTCTTCACCGAATTTGGAGGATTTGGAAGCGTTGGATCTGGTGGATCAGACAAACCGAAGTGGCCGGGTGTCAGAAGACATTGCTCCATGCGCTCATGCAAGATCTACGAGTAGAGGCATTGCTTGTAGTACCCAGAGGCCATTAGCCAGCAATGAAGACAGCCACAGCTACAGTAAGGAGAGTGAGTTGTTCCCATTCAATAGGGAGGATAATTCTAAAGTTAATGGCCATCGGGTAGCAATGGAATCTGAAAACCTTGTTGAGGAGGAGCTTCCAGCCACAGAGAATATCCTAAGTACAAGCCCCACTGATAGATCAGAGAAGACCAACATGGGCAAAAAGGACACCTCACGAATGGAAAATGACCGGCTGCTGATTGAGAAGATCAAGAACTATTATGAGACAGCGGAGATGAGCAATGAGCAATTCTACCTTGAACGAAGAGAGAGCATCTCATTTATTCCAACAGGCGTAGTGAGGGATTCCATTCTACGCTTTAATTACAAAATGACACACGAGAGCATACAAGAGGCCCACAGTGACAAGGCTAGTGGTGTCAGTCCTCGACCTAGCACCTCAACCAATGCTTCAGGCTCGACCTCGAGCTCTGACTCCCAGCCTCACCCCGGATCAGTTCAAGATCGGGAAGAACACAAGTCAGCTGCTGAAGGCACAGGCCCGTCGCTGTGTAATGGCTGCAGCAACTCTGCTGAAAGTGAATCGGAAACTGAGTTCAAGTCCTGCGCAGAAATTATCAAAGTTTGGAGAGAAATGGAGAAAGCTGCTCATTTTTGCCACGAGCACGAGTCATGGAATGGCTACACCAAAGCGGCGAAAAAGAACAAAGGTTCACCCGACCTTCAGGAGACCAGCTTCAGCGAACCTCTGTTGATCCTGGAAGGTTCTGATCTCAGCTCATCGACGGATTTTTGCAAAGAGTCCCCAGACATTGAGCAGAACTCATCAGAGAAAGACCGAGGCCCAAAGTCTGGTGAAAAAGCCAGTCGAGGGCACAAATATTGTCCCAGCGAGGACATGTCCTGCAGGCATGTTCCTTGTTGTGTTGGTCATGAGATACCTGGGATAGCTCTCTGTGAAGGTATTGATAGCTGTCTATTTCAGAACTCGGAGAAGATCATGAATAAAGTTCAAATGTTGGCGAAAATGTATAGCCAGCGAATCATCAGAAAGAAAGCGCCAATGCAGAGGAGGATCTGGGAACTTGGGCCTGAGACGAGAGCAGAGCCCAAGCAACGGAAGAGAAGACCAATAATTAAATTGGTCAGAGCACGGGAGGAGTACCAGGATAGCAACACTTACGGTGGGTAAAACAAAACACAAATAAAAACAGAAAATGCTGGGAATAATCAGCAGGTCAGGCAGCATCTGTGGAGAGAGAAACAGAGTTAACGTTTCAGGTCGATGACCCTTCGTCAGGACTGAAAAAACACAGGAAATGAAACAGATTAAAAGGCCAGTTTGGGGGTTGGGAAATGGGGGATGAAAGAACAAGAGAGAAGTGAAGAGACATTAAGAGGTATTCAAAACCAGACGAGATGGTGATAGGACTAGTGGAGACAAAAGACGGCTCTAGATTAGGTGTGAAATGCGCTGGCAGAATGGGAGACAGCTGCCATGTGGAAGAGAGAAAAAGGGGGGGCACAAAACAAAGGTGTGGATAAAAAATATATATAAAAATGTAATAGGGGCCGAGGTTATGATCTGAAATTGTTGAACTCAATGTTGAGTCCGGAAGGCTGTAAAGTGCCTAATCGGAAGATGAGGTGCTGTTCCTCGAGCTTACGTTGAGCTTCATTGGAACAGTGTAAGAGGTCGAGGACAGAGAGGTCAGAGTGGGAGTGGAGCGGAGAATTAAAGTGACATTTTTGCTTTTGTAAAACAAAACACAAGTTGTTCACTTATATCCATTCCCCCACTGGTCTAAACCAAACTCCAGCTATTGGTTTCTTTCACTCGTGATATATTTTCACCCCAATTACCTCGGACCTCATTTTCTCTTTCAAAGGCTGACAGACCTTCCTCCATCAGGAGTGCCTTCCATTGGCCGTTTTTTTAAAAACCCTTTCTGTACAATTTAACCCTTGACCCGACAGTTACTGTTCTGTTAAACAAAATGCACAATAAAAGAGATCTAAAAAGGAGCCGCCTCTACACCCAGCAACTTCTTCAGGCCGCACAGTGGAATAATGTCGGTGGTTGCTAAGGGGAAATGTGTCACTGCCTCCACAGGCAGGGCATGAGTGGCATATGGGCAGTCACTCTGGGACACGTGGGCACTGGTGGGAGGTAGAATGGGATTAGTGGAGACTTTACGATAGCAAAATACTGCAGATGTTGGAAATCCGAAATAACAACAGAAAATGCCGGCAGATTGGGTGACCGCTTTGCGGAACACCTCCGTTCAGTCCGTAAGGGTGACCCCGACCTTCCGGTCGCCTGTCATTTTAATTCAACGCTCCATTCCCACTCGGACCTCACCATCCTCGGCCTCTTGTATTGTTCCACGGAAGCTCAACGTAAACTCGAGGAACAGCACCTCATCTTCCGATTAGGCACTCTGCAGCCTTCCGGACTCAATATCGAGTTCAACAATTTCAGATCATAACCTCGGCCCCTATTACATTTTTTCTTGTAATTTTTCCACTCCTTTCCCCCCCCCCCCCCTTTCCTTTTGTTTCTCTCTCACACCTGGCAGCTATCTCTTGCCCTGCCAGTACACTTTACACCTAATCTCAGCCTATTACCATCTCGTCTAGCTTCTAATACCTTTTATTGTCTCTTTTACTTCTTTTGTTTCTTTCACTTCTTTTGTCCGATCGCAGCCCTGCCTTCGATCTATTTTCTTTTCTTTCCAGTTTTGAAGAAGGGTTCGACCTGAAACATCAACTCAAATTTCTCTCCATGGATGTTGCCTGACCTGCTGAGTTTTTCCAGCATTTTCTGTTGTTATTAGTGGAGACTTTGTTACCTTGGGCCTTTCCTCTTGGTTGATTTTAGGGTTGAGGAGCAATCTCAATCTGCCCCCACCCACCCCCCCGATGACCTACTGGGTAAAGGCACTGAAGCCTTAAGCCCAAACTCAACTAGTTCACTAATGTTCTTCAGTGAAGGGGACCCGTCACCGCTAACCAGCCTGGCCAACACATGACTCCAATCCGACACTTAATGTCTTCTGAAGCGACCCAGCGAGTAAAATATTGATTCATTCCCCTGATGTGGGCGTCGCTCTGGCAAGGCCGGCATTTTGTGCCCATTGCTCGTTGCCCTGGAGATGGTGGTGGTGGGCCGTCTTCTTGAACCTCTGGTAGCGGGTTTGATACAACTGAGGGGCTCGCTGGGCCACTTCAGAGGGGCAGTTAAAAGTCAACCACGTTGATGTGGGACTGGAGTCACGTGTAGGCCCAGACCGGGTAAGGACGGCAGATTTCCTTCCCTGAAGGACATGAGTGAACCAGTTGGGTTTTTCCGACAATCCGACAGCTTCAGGGTCACTTTTACTGAGACCAGCTTTTTATTCCAATTTTTTTTTTTTAACTGAATTCGAATTCTCAAACTGCCCATGGTGGGATTTGAACATAAATAAGAACATAAGAAATAGGAGCAGGAATAGGCCACTTGGCCCCTCGAGCCTGCTCCGCCATTCAATAAGATCATGGCTGATCGTGGGCTCAAAGCCACTTCCCTGCCCGCTCCCCATAACCCTTCACTCCCTTATCTTTCAAAAATCTGTCTATTTCCACCTTAAATGTATTTAATGACCCAGCCTCCACGGCTCTCTGGGGCAGAGAATTCCACAGGTTTACGACCCTCTGAGAGAAGAAATTCCTCCTCATCTCAGTTCTAAAAGGGCGACCCTTTATTCTGAGACTGTGCCCCCGAGTTCTATATTTCCCCACGAGGGGAAACATCCTCTCTGCATCTACCTTGTCGAGCCCCCTCAGTATCTTATATGTTTCAATAAGATCACCTCTCATTCTTCTAAATTCCAATGAATATAGGCCCAACCTGCTCAACCTTTCCTCATAAGTCAACCCGCTCATCTCAGGAATCAACCTAGTGAATCGTCTCTGAACTGACTCCAATGCAAGTATATCCTCCCTTAAATAAGGAGACCAAAACTGTACGCAGCACTCAAGGTGTGGTCTCACCAATACTGTATGATGTAAGAAAACTACTAGGCACTTGGTCTAAGCATTAAACAAAGCTTTAATCAACTGTTTTTCAACATGGAGGTCTAGTTGTGTCCTTCACTAGTTCCTGTTAAAGAATGTCCTGCGCAAGCTGGGCCTGTGCCCGAGTATTTATACTCTCCCTGGACAGCGCCACCAGCAGGCTGCCCAGTATTACTTCATAAGTCATTTTCACATGAATGACCAGATTCATGTCACCCTGTACAGTTGTAGCAGGACCTCCCTGTTTTTATACTCCAACCCCCTTGAAATAAAGGCCAACATTCCATTTGCATTTTTGATTACTTGCTGTACCTGCATGCTAACTTTTTGTGTTTCATGCACAAGGACCCCCAGGTCCCTCTGAACTGTAGCATTTTGTAATCTCTCTCCATTTAAAGAATAATTTGCTTTTTTATTTTTCCTGCCAAAGTGGATAACCTCGCACTTTCCCACATTATACTCCATCTGCCAAATGTTTGCCCACTCACTTAGCCTGTCTATATCCCTTTGCAGATCCTTTGAGTCCTCTGCACAACTTGCTTTCCCACCCATCTTTGTATCATCCGCAAATTTAGAATGTTAGTCCAGTATTAACCCTTATAAGAAGGCCCTCCGCTCGGAACAACGAAGCAGGGGAAATAAATGCTGTTTTACCAGATTCGCGCACAGGCCGAGTATAGAAAGATAAGAAAGGCCCAGTCCACTTGCTGGTCTGTGCTGAGGTAACTGAGCTCAGCCGAGGACAGCACTTGGTTGGATTTGCCCGGCACTCTACACTGCGCACCACTGCAGCGCGACTCCAGGCTTCCCTCCCTCAGGGTAAAAGAAAGAAAGACTTGCATTTCTATAGCGCCTTTCACAACCTCAGGATGGCCCAGAGCGCCTTGCAGCCAATGAAGTACTTTTTGAAGTGTAGTCACTGTTGTAATGTGGGAAACGCGGCAGCCAATTTGTGCACAGCAAGCTCCCACAGACAGCAATGCGATAATGACCAAACAAAAGGGAATAGAAACATATGCTGAAATGAGGTAGATAAAATGGGAGGAGACATCAGCACAGACTAGTTGGGCCGAATGGCCTGTTTCTGTGCTGTTTATTCTATGTAATCTGTTTTTAGTGATGTTAGTTGAGGGATAACTATTGGTCAGGACACCGGGGGGCGAACTCCCCAGCTCTTCTTCCAATAGTGGCCATAGAATCTTTTACGTCCACCTGAGAGAGCAGACGGGGCCTCGGTTTAACATCTCATCCGAAAGACGGCACCTCCGACAGTGCAGCACTCCCTCAGTACTGCACTGGAGTGTCCGCCTGGATTTTTGTGCTCAAGTCCCTGGAGTGGGACTTGAACCCACAATCAGAGGCGAGGGTGCTGCCCACTGAGCCACGGCTGGTAGGAGTCACAATCTCAATGGCCCGTGGTCTGCTGACGGATTGCGGATTAGATGGGGCTGAGATGAGGCTCTTGCTGTGTGAGAAAGCAGAGCGAATCGTGCCCTCTCACTTTATGTACCAGCACAAGCCGTACCCAAGACCAGTGAGACACAAACCACTTCACAAGCAACACATTAAATCGTTTAGCTCCCATCAAATCAGCCAGTTCCCCGGAGTGTTCCCGTGTTTACAATGAGCTGAGTGTCGAAGTTTGTCACTTCTAATGCCAATGTAAAATAATGAACTATTTCAAACGTAATTATTAGTAGCAAAACTATTTCCCTTTGCTGCTGGGTTGAAATGGCTCTGTAACTGGTTAGGACAATGGGAAGGCATAACTGATCCGATTGCTTTTAGACTCTTTGCAGAGTCACTCTGGGACCACGATACTGCACCGACACGCAGCCACTTGGGCAGCATTAAGTAGGGCTTTGGGGAATTTCCACATTTTGGTCATTCGGGAAAGTCAAGGAAATTAAAGAGAGTCAAGAAGTCACCTGGCTCTTCCTCATGGCAGACAGAGGTCACCACCGCAGAGAGTGACATGAGCTTCAGAAAGATTCTGCTTAATTAAGGAGGAGTACCAAAAGTGAATCTGTTTTGATTCTCATCCTCCTAAGTTGGCCCACAGGCGGATGTCACATTGATGTTAAGCTTTCCAGAATGTGAACTTGGAACACAGGAACAGGAGGAGGCCATTCCGCCCCTCGAGCCTGTTCCGCCATTCAGCTAGATCATGGCTGATCTGCATCTTAACTCCATCTACCCGCCTTGGTTCCGTAACCCTTAATACCCTCACCCAACAAAAATCTCAGTTTTAAAATTTTCTTGTGACCCCCCCGCCCGCCCCCCAGCCTTTTAGGGCAGAGAGTTCCAGATTTCCACCACCCTTTGTGTGAAGAAATGCTTCCTGACATCACCCCTGAACGACCTGGCTCTAATTTTAAGGTTCTGCCCCCTTGTTCTGGACTCCCCCCACCAGAGGAAATAGTTTCTCTCTCTCTCCCCTATCGAATCCTTTAATCATCTCAATGATTTGGATGAACATAAATGATTTGGATGAGAATGTAAAAGGTATGATCAGCAAGTTCGCAGATGACACGAAAATTGGTGGGGTGGTCAATTGCGAGGAGGAAAGCCTCCGGCTACAGGACGATATAAACGGGTTGGTCAGATGGGCGGAAAAGTGGCAAATGGAATTTAACCCTGAAAAGTGCGAGGTGATGCATTTTGGATGGACAAATAAGGCAAGGGAATACACAATGAGTGGTAGGACCCTAGGGAGTACAGAGGGTCAGAGGGACCTTGGTGTACATGTACATAGATCCCTGAAGGCAGCGGAACAGGTAGATAAGGTGGTTAAAAAGGCATATGGGATACTTGCCTTCATTAGCCGAGGCATAGAATATAAGAGCAGGGAGGTTATGATGGAGCTGTACAAAACGCTGGTGAGGCCACAGCTGGAGTACTGTGTGCAGTTCTGGTCGCCTCACTATAGGAAGGATGTGATTGCTTTGGAGAGGGTGCAGAGAAGATTCACCAGGATGTTACCTGGGATGGAGCGCCTCAGCTATGAAGAAAGACTAAACAGGCTGGGGTTGTTTTCCTTGGAGCAAAGAAGGCTGAGGGGGGACCTGATTGAGGTATACAAAATGATGAGGGGCATAGATAGGGTAGACAAAGAGGAACTTTTCCCCTTAGTAGGGGGGTCAATAACAAGGGGGCATAGATTCAGGGTAAGGGGCAGGAGATTTAGAGGGGATTTGAGGAGGAACTTTTTCACCCAGAGGGTGGCTGGAATGTGGAACTCAATGCCCAAAAGGGTGGTAGAGGCAGGAACCCTCACAACATTCAAGAAGCATTTGGATGAGCACTTGGAATGCCATTGCATACAAGGCTATGGACCAAATGCTGGAAAATGGGATTAGACTGGACAGGGATGGATGGGCGGCGCAGACACGATGGGCCGAAGGGCCTCTTTCTGTGCTGTAAAACTCTATGACTCTATGACTATGACCTCGATTAGATCATCCGTTAATCCTCTAAACTTGAGGGAATACAAGCCCAGTCTGTGCAACCTGTCCTCGGAATTTAACCCTTTTAGCCCCGGTATCGTTCTGGTGAATCTGTGCAGCACCCACTCCAAGGTCAGTATCTCCATCCTGAGGGTCACGACAGAAGCAGGCAGACAGTGAGATTGGAAAAATGGGCGTTCAGTGAAAGTGATGGGTGGGAGGGGGGAAAGATTTCTAGAACAGATACTAATAAGATGTTGTTTTTTTTTAATTCGTTGAAGACGGAAGGCCGAGTGCGGTACTGGGGCACGGGGCGGGGGATTGTAAAAGGTCCTTTGATGTAGTTCGAAATAAAGTAGCATTAATCCCTACTTAGCCCGAGCCCACGTCAATCTCTCAAACCAACACCACCAAAATCAAATTCAAATCGTTGACATTTGTGGGACCGCGCCGCAGTCGACTCCAAGAAAGAAACTACTTGCATCGATTTAGTGCCTTTCACTTCCTCGAGATGTCCCAAAGTGTTATTTTCTAAGCAAACGCAGCAGCCATTTCACAAACAGCAAGATCCCATAAACAGCAAATGAGATAAATGGCATTGTTGATTGAGGGATAAACGTTGGCCGACAATGATCAGAAATCCCTGCTCTTCTTCAAATAGTGCCATGGGATCTTTCACATCCACCAGGGCCTCGCACTCAAAATAGGGCTTCTTCTGACAGCGCACCACTACACCAGGAGTGTCGGCCTAGATTTTTGTGCTCAAGTCTCTGGAGTGGGACTTGAACCCACAACCTTCATGCCTCAGAGGCAAGAGTGCAGCCCACTGAGCCACAGCCAACACCATTGAGTTGAGTGTCGCTGTTGGGTCAGTTGATCGTCCAGCCTAGATTTTGGTGATTCAGCGCTCCCACATTCTCAGTGGGGAAGCCAAGCTCACGGGAGGCATGGGTCAGAGATCGGGATATAACATCATCCAGCAAGTGTCAGCTGTGGCTCCGTGTGGTAGCACCCTCGCCTCTGAGTCAGACGGTCGTGGGTTCAAGTCCCACTCCAGAATTGAGCACAAACATCTAGGCTGACACTAGGGAGTGCGGCACTGTCGGAGGTGCCGTCTTTCGGATAAGACGTTAAACCGAGGCCCCGTCTGCTCTCTCAGGTGGGCATAAAAGACCCCATGGCACTATATCGAAGAAGAGCAGGGGGAGTTCTCCCCGGTGTCCTGGGGCCAATATTTATTCCTCCACCAACATCACAAACACAGATTCTCTGGTCATTATCACATTACTGTTTGTGGGAGCTTGCTGTGTGCAAATAGTCTGCTGCGTTTCCTATATTACAACAGTGACTACACTCCAAAAAGTACTTCATTGGCTGTAAAGTGCTTTGGGACATCCGGTGGTCGTGAAAGGCGCTATAGAAATGCAAGTCTTTCTTTAACAATGGTCTGATGCTTTGCCAGCTTAGCTCTCTGTTGGGCAATCACCTCTTCTCCGTGATGAGCCTTGAAATGTTTCAAAGAAGAAACGAGAGGGCGCAAACCTTTGAAGTAATCACATCAAAGTCATTCATATACTGCTGCATTGGCGGACATTCTCCAACATAGCTGATGGACGCGGTGCTTCCAGGAGCAGAGGAGAGAAAATCGACCCCCTCCCTCGGAGATATGTCCTCATTTGAACCAATTAGAGTTGTGTTTTCCTTTGAGCTTCAATGCCAGCCTGGTGCGGCAACTCATTTTCTGTCGCGTTGATGGCCAAGTGTTTCTGTGTGCAGCATGAACAGTGATGGATTGATTAAAAAAAATTCAAGAGTGGCTCTGCTGTGGGCTGGAGTTCTCCTCACATCCATGTTGTATTCTTTGAGGCAAAACGGATCGCTAATTACTTCCAGCTCAAATCAAAATTAACTTAATTAGTTAATTACTTGTCACTGGTTTCAAGTGCCTTGCAGCCGCTGTCTCCGAGTGCAGATCCTCTGGGACACGAGCTGCTTTTTATAAGCCCAGGCGCCCTGGTATAAGAAGCCCCTTCGAGAGTTCGCATCGCTTGCTCACCATAGCCAGTAGGAAAGAAAAAAAGAACTAGCATTTATATAGCGCCTTTCACGACCAAAGCGCTTTACAGCCAATGAAGTACTCTTCGAAAGTGTAGTCACTGTTGTAATGTAAGGAAACGTGGCAGCCCAATTTACGCACAGCAAGCTCCCACAAACAGCAATGTGATAAACGACCAGGTAACTTTTATTGATACCAAAAGCAAAATACTGCGGAGGCTGGAAATCTGAAATAAAAACCAGAGAATGCTGGAAACACTCAGCAGGTCAGGCAACGTCCGTGGAGAGAGAAACAGAGTTAACGTTTCAGGTCGATGACCCTTCGTCAGAACTGGAAAGAGTTAGAGATGTACAGGAAACTCTCGATTTACCGGCACCTAAATAACCAGAAATCTCTGTTAACCGGCAAAATTCAGGAGTAGGTTCAGGTAAGTTTTATTTCATATTAGTGGCCGTTCCTGGATCTGTGGCTGTGTAACCGGGGTTCCTGCACTTGTTGCTAAGCAACAGGGACACCTGGATCTTGTGGCCGGGGTTCCTGCACCTGTTGCTAAGCAACAGGGAAGCCTGGATTTGTTGCTGTGTACGGAGCTCTCGTACCTTTTACTATACCTCTCTGTAATCTGGACTTTTTGATCAACCGGCACCACGCCGGTCCCGTCGGTGCCGGATAAAAAAAAGAGTTTCCTGTAACAGGATTTAAGCAGGTGCAGAGGCGGGGGAAGGGGAGGAAAGAACAAAAGGGAAGGTCTGTGATAGGGCGGAAGGTAGGAGAGATTACATTTCTCTCTCCACAGATGCTGCCTGACCTGCTGAGTATTTCTAATTTTTATTAATGTTGGTTGAGGGATAAATATTGGCCAGGACACTGGGGAGAACTCCCCTGCTCTTCTTCGAAATAGTGTTATGAGTTCTTTTACGTCCACCTGAGAGGGCAGACGGGGCCTGAGTTTAACGTCTCATCCAGAAGACTACACCTCCGACTGTGCGGCGCTCCCTCAGCACTGCACTGGGAGAGTCAGCCTAGATTTTTGTGCTCGAGTCTCTGAAGCGAGGCTTGAGCCCACAACCTTCTGACTCAGAGGCGAGGGCGCTACCCACTGAGCCACGGCCGACACTAACCATGAAAACCCCTGGGCTGTCATTAAGAAATCCAGTTGGTTCACTAATGTCCTCTGGGGAAAGGGAACCTGCCACTACTCCCCAGTCTGGACTGCATGCGGCATTGAGTGGTTCATTGCCACCCAATCTTGCTGTTGAAGAACAAGGTCCCCCACCACCTTCTCAAGGCAACTGTATATGGCCAGTAAACGCGGCCATTCCAGCATTGCTCACATACCGAGAACCAATATACATTAAAAAAATTGCTAAGTCCTTTGTGTGTAACTAACATATTGGCCCAGAAATTCGGGTCGGGGGCTTCCCGCGGGTGTAAGCCTCCGACCTGCACTTACCTAGCGTGCCAGCCGTTGAGCTGTGGGCCCGCGTGGGATTCCGATCCTGGGCCTGCTCCAACTGCCGGTGCACAGTGCTTGTGTATCCCAGGGGCGCAGTTAGTTCAATGCGTCCCCTGGGATCACGTGGGCCATGGGGAGCCAATCGGAGCAAGTTTGACAGGAAGAGTTGTCAAACCTATAAATACTATAAGCCCCAAAACATCACTAAAACCTCAAATCAATTTTAAAAAGCATCACATTTTTAAAATAAACTATAAATTACATGAAATAACTAATTTAAACAATAATTTAAATTTTTGAAAAAATTTATTACATTTTCTAACGGGGCTAAAAATAAACTTCCCTTTCTTTAAAGTATTTAAAAATAATAAACCTGTGGAAAAAATGTTTTAATTTTAATTAATTCACCACTTACCTTGTTAAAAGCAGGCCTTGCGCCTGCTTTTTAAAAGTGTAACTGCTGGAGACTTACCCTCCCGGAAAAACCTGCAAAAAAAACGTAAGTTCGATGCGCACGCACTGCCTCTCCCGCGCACGCGTTCGACCACTGAACCCCTTCTTTCAAGGGAACAGAAGTTCCGGTTTCCCGCTCATGCACGAAACCGGCACTTTCGTTGGGCCTACGCGTGAGTACCCCGTGCGTACTCACCCGTGGGGACCCGAATTTCTGGGCCAATAATACACTGACTATGAATGGGCAGAAAATCTAGATAAGACCAGAAAAATCCCATGTTTAATCAGTGGTCGGACTTGCTGATCACGGAGAATGATAGAGGCTCACCACAATTGGCCTCCACACCCAATCATTTTACATTTCCTGTTTACTTCTGTTGCCATGATTTTTGGTCACACTTTTCTGTCAACATTTACGATTGTAAATTACGATTTCCACCTGTGTAACATCGCCCGTTTCCGCCCTTGCCTCAGCTCATCCATGCCTTTGTTACCTCTAGACTCGACTATTACAGCGCACTCCTGGCTGGCCTCCCACATTCCACCCTACGTAAACTTGAGGTCATCCAAAACTCGGCTGCCCGTGTCCTAACTCGCACCAAGTCCCGTTCACCCATCACCCCTGTGCTCGCTGACCTACACTGGCTCCCGGTTAAGCAGTGCCTCGATTTCAAAATTCTTATCCTTTTTCCAAATCCCTCCATGGCCTCTCCCCTTCCTATCTCTGTAATCTCCTCCAGCCCCACAACCACCCCCCCCCCTCCCCGAGATATCTGCGCTCCTCTAATTCTGCCCTCTTGAGCATCCCTGATTATAATCGCTCCACCATTGGTGGCCATGCCTTCAGTTGCCTGGGCCCTAAGCTCTGGAATTCCCTGCCTAAACCTCTCCGCCTCGCTACCCCTCTCTCCCCCTTTAAGATGCTCCTTAGAACCTACTGCTTTGACCAAGCCTTATGTGGCTCGGTGTCAAATTTGTTGTCTTAAAATACTGAGTAGGCTGAGAACTGTGTGGGAGGGAGTGTAGATTACTGGGAAAGGTTTATGTTAAACTTGTGGTTGTGATTCATTGCCAGGCTTGTGTTTCCAGTGTTGGCGAGAAATCAGAACACTAATCCGCTGCTCTTTGATTTCCCGCCCTTTTCCGATTTCCTCTCACAGATGAAGTTAAGGTTCTGGAGCAACCAGCTCCGTACGGGCACCTGGTCATTCAAGAACCGACCCCTGTCCTTTACGCTCAGGAGAACACCGTCCAGGTCTCTGCGTCCAAAGCCAAGTCTGAGATCTCAAGCCTACAGCTCCACAATACCAGACCAGGCTCCCTACCACAGCAACAAGCTGACCCAACGTTGCAGTCTATCGCCTCGCTGAATGCCAGCCAAATGGTTCTCTCTCCTCCATCACCAATTGCATCAGGCCCTCAATCACCTACATCCACCTCTTCCGACTCAGTGCTCCGGACTGTAACTTCACTGATTTCCAGTTTAAGTACAGAGCCCCCTTCGTTCATGCGGATTAGCTCCAGACCGCAGTCACCGGCTTCACTGTGCCCCGATCCAGTTGTGCCGACCCCGACTTTGGTCGACGTCACTTCAGGGAAACGGCCGCCTCTTTCTTCGTCGACAGCCGGCTCCAGGTCACAGTCACCGACTTCCGAGCTTCCCACTTCTTCAGTGAAAAGCGAGCTTCTGCCTAGCTCCAGCGCCGAGAAACAGGCTCCTTCCCCGTCATCAACGACAAGCTCTAGAGCACAGTCGCCGACCTCAAATGATCCTGGCCACGCCCTGCCCAGCTCCCTTCCATCCGGTGCTAAAAGACCGGCTCCTCCTTCATCCCAGACAAGTTCCAGAGCACGTTCACCTACTTCAGGATGTTCCAGTCTGTTGTCTCCAAGTCAGAACGCAGGTTCAAAGAAGCACATTCCATTTCCCTCACAGTTAAGCTGCAGAGGTCAGTCACTCGCTTCAGAGTGTTCAAGTCCAGCATTGGAGGGAGCACCAGGCACCAAGTTAATGAGCCATCAAATTCCTGTCTCCCAGACTGCTACCAGCACTCAATCACCTGCTCCACTGCCCAGTAACTCCGCAGAGCCAGTCCCTGATCGCCAGGGTATGGGTCCACGGGTCGAGTATCTCGCGCCCACCACCGACGACATGCTGGAACTGTGTCTTGTGGCAAAGACTGGGGCTGCTGAGAACTCGGAGAGAGCTGCAGTGGATCAGCCACAGCCTTCAGCCGCCCGCGAGACACCTCCACCCAGGCACGGCAGCTCGCTACTGTGCACGAGCTCCGAGCTTTGCTGCTCGCTGCCAACCTGGGTCAGCCTGCGAGGAAGGTCCCCTTCACCGTCCGCCATCAAACAGCTAGAACAGTCAATGAAACCTCCAAAGGGCGGTGGGGCCTTGGCCCGCGCTACCCACACAGCCCAGCCATCCCCGAGCGTGGGTCCCGATGCCAAGGTGTCTTCACCACTTCACACACAGAATGGCCCCACGTTATGTGCCACATCCTCTAAAGAGCAAGACCTACGGCCGCCATCAATACCCAACCTTAGGACAGACTCGCTTCCTCCAAAGTGCACAGGTTCAATGTTGGATTCTAATTGTCCATCAAGAAGTACCAAAGAATGCTCTCCACTCCTTCCAGGAGGCAACGTGGAGACGCAGCCTCACTCACTAAGCACAGGTCTGAGGCTGCGATCTCCCTCTCCATTCCGAAGGCAGCACCGGATGCAGGCACCAGATCCAGCAGGCTCCAAGCCAGCCGAGGAGCTCCCAACCTTCACCAATCAAAGGCCTCACTCTCTTCAATTGTGCACGGTAACCTCTTCATACCCTGGCCCCACAGTTCAATCACCTTCATCTACTGCTGCTGCTCCGCGAGTACAGTCTCCATCCCCGCTGTGCACTAAGGGGCGGGCACCTTCCCCAGCTCTCCCTAGTTCAAGAGCTCAATTGCAACACCGAAGAGGAAGAGTAAATTCATTTCCTTCGTTAAATGGGCCAGAAACTTTCATCAGCAACAGAGCAGCGCAGGCATCTTCGTCAGACACCGATCTAGGAGTCCGCTCACTCGTGTCGTCACCAATAGGTTCATGGGCGCCACCTGCCCCTGCGTTACGTCCAACGGAGGACTTCTACACGAGCCTCGTGTCCCAAAGAGAGTCACAGGGGCAAGTTTCACTCTCCAACTGCAGGAACTCTGAGCCACATTCTCCAGTTCAAGCCATGACCACCTTTCAGGCGTCACCTCAGTGCGAAAATAATTTGCGGTTGTGCTCTTCTTCCCCATTGTGCAGGAACCTCTGGCCTGAGTCGGCCATTTCAAGTTACTCAGCATCTCCGACACAAACCGCACCTGTCAGAAACCTAAGGGACCAGTGTCCTTCACAAAACACAGAGCCAGTGGACACTCTGACGTCTCTGCACACCAGCGCAAAGCCCGGCTCCACCGCCGTGGACCCAGAGCTTTCTCTCCCCTCTCGGTCTTGCCCCAGCCCAACGCACCAGCCACCAGCTGTAACTCAGCTCCACGAAGAGATGTCCTCCTCTGTTAAAGTGGACCGAAGCTGGGCAGCTCAACCTTCAGCCGACACCGGTGTCATTCCATCAGTAATGTCTCCTTCGTCGGTGACCCCAGCTTCTGGAATATACTCTCTGGTGCATAGTCAGTCTATGGAGGCCTTCTCTCCTGTGTCGTGCTCCAGTCCCAGGATTCAGTCTCCAGTGTCCTTGTGCGCTGTCAGAAGGATAAGGTCTCCTTCTCCAGAAAGGTTCACCTCAACGGGACTATCGCCATCATCCTCACACACGGGCTCACGAGTAGGATCGCCTGTTTCACTGTACATCAGTATACGGACTGCATCGCCAACACTACCTTGTCAGAGCCCCAGATTAACGTCACCTCCTACCTACAGTCCCAGTAAATGGCTCAATGGTTCAGTGCAGACCAATCAGCAAGCAGGGGAAAGCAGTAAGTCTTGTGTTAGCCTCAGGGAAAGGTCATGTAGTCCGTCATATGGTGGTTCTAGGAGCACCGGTAAAGGCTGTGCCAGAGAGCTGCCCAATGGACCATTGTGCAACAACGTACAGTTCGGTACTCCATCTTGCACTAGTCCGGAGCCAGAAGACCCATATTCTGCTGGGCGCAAAACAAGTCTCACTCCTGAGGAACTGCAGACCGTCACATGGCCCGATGTCCGTGAGCTTCGGACGAGGTATACCATGGTCGATGATGAAGATTATGGGTCTCAGAGTTACCAGAAGACAGAGCAAGAGGACTCGGCGATGGTCACGGGTTCCACCGATTCAGCCGAAAGCAGGGCAGAAAGCGCGGAGCAACCTGTCGATGTTGGCGATGGTGGGAGGACGGCCCACCTTTCAGCCGTCGAACCCGACGATGGCCAAGCTGAGAAGTTCGGCAATTCAACGTCTCCTAAAAGCGCGAGCGAAGCTAGTCCGAGCAAGGAGAAGGGGAGTGTGAAAGCCAGCTACTCCACCACGGTGAATCTTCAAATCGGGGGCAGCGGGAGGATGGCCACCTTCAGCAAGGCCCAGGTTAGTTTAACACAGATGTTCCTACCAGTGACAGGACAAACCTTGAGGAAGGTGACTGGAGGCAGTGGAGCATCACCGACAACGTGATCGGGAGCACCATTCCATCGCAGCCAAAGCTTCAAACTGCCAGAGAGCCTCATTTTTATTCTACCAGAGTACTTTGTTAATAATAATATGACACACGCAAAAAAAAAATGTTTACTCACCAACACAGACCTTGACCAATACGTAAAGACTGCAGCATTCAGGAAACGCTGACAATGGAAAGTGTCGACTTTGAGAAGTAGAAGGTGAAAATTTCCAAAGAGGAGGTGAGGTCCACCTGATCCCTCCTACCTGTCGGGGCTTTTCAATGAACCGCAGGACTGCGTAGAGACAGTAAAGCAAGCAAGAAGTACCAGGGCTCAGAGGGTTAAATTATAGGACAGGTTGCACAGACTGGGCTTGTATTCCCTCGAGTTTAGAAGATTAAGGGGTGTTTGAGATGATTGAAGGATTGGCTAGGGTAGAGAGAGAGAAACTATTTCCTCTGGTGGTGGGGAGTCCAGAACAAAGGGGGCAGAACCTTAAAATTAGAGCCAGGCCGTTCAGGGGTGATGTCAGGAAGCACTTCTTCACACAAAGGGTTAGTGGAAATCTGGAACTCTCTCCCCCCAAAAAGGCCATGGATGCTGAGGGTCAATTGGAGGTTTCAAGACTGAGATCGATAGATTTTTGTTGGGTAAGGGGTATCAAGGGATATGGAGCAAAGGCGGGTAAATGGAGTTGAGGTCATGATCTGATTGAATGGCGGAGCAGGCTCGAGGGGCTGAATGGCCTCCTCCCGTTGCTAATGATTCAAGGACAGATGGTTTAAACACCAGGTTATGTCACCTTGATCAGATGGTACCACTGCTCCGAGTGAACAGAGAGTCCTGTTTAAAGACAGATTCATGTGTAAAATAGCCTCAAAAAATATAGAATGCTTGTTTGAGAATGTCAGAGATGGCTCGTATTGGTGTGTTTGAGAATTCGAGATTGAAAGGAAGTA
Organism: Somniosus microcephalus; assembly: GCF_052327205.1. Classification (NCBI taxonomy): domain Eukaryota; kingdom Metazoa; phylum Chordata; class Chondrichthyes; order Squaliformes; family Somniosidae; genus Somniosus; species Somniosus microcephalus. The sequence continues at coordinate 4,279,675 of NC_141020.1, forward strand.
GGAGGCGGGAGAATCGTGTCTGGCCTGTTCCTCTGAGGGCTGAGAGGCGAAATGTTGAATTGAGTCGTGTAAAGAACAGGAAGGGCTGGTCCCTGGTCTGTGTGGAGTTGCCCAATGTCACCCAGTGCAACAGTTGGCTTCAGTGCTATTGGGAGGGGAGTTAGCCATGGATCTTGCTCCTGTTAGAACATTTTTGCACGTGAACATTGGGTTGAGGACAGCTTCAGGTTCGGTTGTGATGCCCTCCCGGGTTCGAATAGCCTGCCGGCGCTGACAGTCTAGGTTCACGGGCAGGGGACCGTTTCCACTTTCGCCGCCGGTTCTGCCCCTTCAACCAGGAGTGCGTGTCAGAGATTCGGGCGCGGCCGCGGTTTCCCACCGTTCATTTCAACGGGCGGGAAACAGGGAGCTTGACGCGGCGGGATTCCCCCACGCATGCTGGCGGCATGCGAGCTTCGCAGCTGGGAGCCTGGACGGGGGACATGACTATTCCCCCCCGCCCCACCGCCTCCCAGGAGTGGCTGCTTGGGTTGGGATACCGGGATGGGGCAGCTGGAATCTAGTAGGTGTTGGGAGTCTTTACTGGGAGCGGAAGAGAAGAAAATCGGTGCGGGAGGAGGGGAAATTGAAAGGTTAGTGGTTAGAAGGCTCTAGGGGAATGGGGGGGTGGTGGGGAACACAGATGTATGGGGGCCACTCGAGAAAAGAATTTATTAGCACAACCGAATAGTGTCGTTTGTGAACGGAAGGATTCCTGCCCGGCGGACAGGTGGCAAGGACAGCCACCTGTAACGCGCTGCTTGGCTCCGCAGCTGAACGTGTCACGGGACGAGAGCAGAACGTCAAGCTTTAACCGCGAACATGGCCAGAATCAGCGCGGTGTCTGGGACCGAACATGAGCAAGAGCCAAGCGGGCCCACTCGAGGGTCAACGGTCCGCGGGACCTCCTCGAATCGGAGAGAGGTGGCACTTAACCTTTCGACTTGCACTGCGCGCCCTAAAGGCCAAATCACATTGTTTCATGTTGCGCTGGGAAGTGTTTCATCTTTTTTTTAAATACCTACATGGGTCCTAGTTTTTATTTTTGTTAAATGCAGCGTGCCTCCTATAATATGTATTGTCGCGCGAATTCTTTAAGAAAAGGACAAGGCACAGTTCTGTAAATATCACAGCCAAATAATGTGTAATGACTATACTGCCCGTGGCTTGGCCTGGGGTCGCTTCTGTCTTTTCAATTTACATGAACCTTGTTGAAATAAAGAAAAGTCTGTTAAGATCACACGAGTAACATGACATCTCAACCATCCGAGGTTAAGGTAACAATTTTTAATTCCGACTTTAACAAAGAAAGACTTGCATTTCTATAGCGCCTTTCATGACCTCAGGATGTCCCAAAGTGCTTCACAGCCAATTATAGAATTTTTGAGGTGGGGTCACTGTTGTAATGTAGGAAACGCGGCAGCAAGCTCCCACAAACAGCAATGTGATAATGACCGGATAATCTGCTTTTTTTAGTGATGTTGGTTGAGGGCAGGTGGGGAGGGGGTGGGGGGCAGAGCAGGAGTTGGGGAATGAGGAGAATATCTCTTTCTCTACGTGGTTGTGAGACATACAGAAGATCTCTGTGAAGACGCTTGTCTCCTGGATGAGTTTGAGATCGGTTGTGCAGAATTTTTCCCATTTCAGTCACTTGATCAGAACATAAGGAGCAGGAGTCGGCCATTCGGCCCCTCGAGCCTGCTCCGCCATTCAATAAAGATCATGGTCGATCTTCTACCTCAACTCCACTTTCCCGCCCGATCCCCATGTCCCTTGATTCCCTTAATGTCCAAAAATCTATCGACTCAGTCTTGAATATACTCGATGACTGAGCATACTCTGGGGTAGAGAATTCCAAAGGTTCACCACCCTCTGAGTGAAGAAATTCCTCCTCAGCTCAGTCCTACCCCTTATCCCGAGACTATGCCCCCTCGTTCTAGACTCTCCAGCCAGGGGGAAACAACCTCTCCGCATCTACCCCATCAAGCCCTCCAAGAATGTTATACGTTTCAGTGAGATCACCTCTCATTCTTCTAAACTCCAGCGAGTATAGACCCAGTCTATCAATCTCTCGTCATAGGACAATCCTCTTATTCCAGGAATCAATCTAGTGAACCTTCATTGCACCGCCTCCAAGGCAAGTTGATATAATCTTATCCATCATACAAAAGACTTCCATTGGGTTTATGCCCATTTCATTCACAGAAGAATGTCACATCAGCTGAAACTTTTATTTAAACTACCCCTCCTGACTGGGAAAACAAATCTAAGCATTTTAGTTTTAAAATTACACTTGGCACCGTCAGTGGCCCAAAACTTAACACATTTGTACAGGATCGCTATGCCTGCAAATTCAGATAAAGTGCCACATAATAGACCTGATTGCAAAATTGAAGCCCGTGGGATTAAAGGGGCAGTTGGCAGCATGGATATGAAAGAGACAACAGCAGACGGCAGTGGTGAACGGTTGTTTATCAGACTGGAGGGAGGTCGACAGTGGTGTCCCCCCAGGGGTCAGCATTAGGACCACTGCACTTTTCGATTGACCTCGCTTGGTGATAAAGGATATAATTTCAAAGCTCACAGGAGACATGAAGCTCGGAAACATAGTAAGCAGTGAGCAGACGTCAGGAGGACATGAAACAATATAACTAACACATCAAGGGGGATGAGCTACAATGCTGTCAACCAGGTGCAACTTTGTACTTACTATTTAACCTAACCTCGGGCGAGTTTCAGTATTTCCATACTCGCCACTGTGTGCTGTCACAACAACCTGCAATTCCGCTGTGCCTTTGATGTGGAAAACAAACAGAAAGTGAATTAATATTAAGGAACAGAGGACGGTCCACGGTAAATGAGTTTGTCGAGGCACAATGATAGCAAAATACTGCGGATGCTGGAAATCCGAAATAACAACAGAAAACGCTGGAAAAACTCAGCAGGTCAGGCAACATCCGTGGAGAGAGAAACAGAGTTAACGTTTCAGGTCGATGACCTTTCGTCAGAACTGGAAAAAAACAGGAAAGGGGAGAGATTTTAAAGCAAACATAGAAACATAGGAGAACAGCACCTATTCTTTCGATTAGGCACTCTACAGCCCTCTGGGCTCAACATAGAGTTCAACAATTTCAGATCAGAACCTCGGCCCCTATCATATATATAAATATATTTCCCTTTTTTTTAATCCACACTTTCGTCTGGGCTTGTTTCTTCCCTCCCACACGGCAGTTGTCCTTCATTCTGCCGGCCCCATTCACACTTCATCCAGAGCCATCCTTTGTTCTTTGAATATCTCTCAATGTCTCTTAATCTCTCCTGCTTTCAATCCTGTTGCTGACCTTCCCTTTTGTTCTTTCATCCCCTTTTTCCCAGCCCCTACTTGCTTTAAAATCTATCCCCTTTCCTGTTTTTTTCCAGTTCTAACGAAAGGTCTTCGACCTGAAACGTTAACTCTGTTTCTCTCTCCACGGATGCTGCCTGGCCTGCTGAGTATTTCCAGCGGGAGAGGGTCAGGGATTTCGGGAGGGAGTCGCAGAGAGTAGGGTCACAACGTGTGAAGACCCTGCCGTCAATGGGGAGGGAGGGAGTGGGGTGAAAGGAAGGGGCAGATGCACAGAGAGCTGGAGTAAATCGTAGCGTCACTGACCGAGTGGTTAGGGCGTTGGATCTTTGAAAGTCAATGGGGGTTTCACCGCCCCGGTTCGCACCCCACTCGCGGAGTTTCAAATAGTTCAGTGCTTCAAATAGGTCATTGTCAGTACTGGCGCGATGGGCCAAATGGTCCTCCTCCTGTGCTGTATCATTCCATGATTCTAGGAATTGGGCCAGAGGAAGGGGATATAAGGTTGTGAAGGGTTTACAGAGGGAGCTTCTGGACAATGGAGGGGGGGGGGTCGCAGTGGCATGGGGAATAAGGGTTTCAGCAGCAGTACAGGAAGAGGTGAAGGTAATGCAATGCAGGTGGAAGGAAGTGTTCTTGGTGATGGATAGGAGGTGGGGTTTGAAGTTCAGATCTGGATGCCAAGGTTTGCTTCAACTTGAGCAGATGGCTAAGGAAGGGAAGGGGGTGGGGGGGGGAGGGTGGAGTCATTGGCCAGAGACGGATTCAACATGATTTACGCGCCCCTCACATTTAAGGGACTGGAGGTAGGGAGTTCACTAGGAGGAGGGGTGGGAGATAGCGAGTGATTTGGTGTGGATGAGGGCATCAGAGGCAGACTCAAGGTTGCGAAGGTCCAACAGAACCAAATGTTGGGTAGAATCATAGAATAGTCCAGCACAGAAGAAGGCCATTCGGCCCATCCAGTCTGCACCGGCTCTTTCGAACAACATTCCAGTTAGTCCCACTCTGTCCTCATATCCCTGCAAATTTTTTCTCCTGCAAGTATTTATCCAATTTCCTTTTGAAGGCCACTATTGAACCTGTGTCCAGCACCCTACCAGGCAGCGCATTCCAAATCCTAACCACTCGCTGTGTAGAGGGTCAGAGGAGAGGGAATTGGGAGTTTGAGAGTGCATTAGTGAGGGAGCCGGGTAGAATTCTTTTTACAGGGTTTGATAGGGTGGTGGGATAAGGCAGAGCGTTCTGAGTGGCAAAGGAGGTAAGGAAGTGCTTAAAGATAGCCTCATCAGTGATTGAGACTTCAGGAGTGGCGGAGACATGAGTGTAGCTTTTAAAGGCTCTGAATGAATTTGTCCGTGACTATAACAAACCACTCTAGGTACAGGTATATTGTGTATCAGTAAAACAGGTTTATTAAGCACAAACATCTAGTATAAACATCCAGTACAAAGAAGTAATATTTAACAAGAAGATAGTCGCAATCTGTTCATTGAACCCTGGCGTTCCTTCTGAGTGACTGCGGCACGGTCTCTTTAACTCTTGCCGTGTTCTGTTGACTGAAGCTTCTTGTGCTCTGGTTTCGCGCTGCTTTCTGTGTTCAATATCTGTATTTTTATCCCCTTTTTCTCCCATTTTGCCGATGTGGCAGTTAGTAAGCAAGCTATCCTTATCTGAGAACAACCTTCACACTAAGTTCATCACTGATGTCTTTTTGCTTTTTAATCACTTCATTGTTTAGCCGGTTCTGCATTTTTGTGAAGACAGGGAATGGTGACTGTCTCCCGCCCCCTATCTTCTTTTGCAATGTTGCTGAATTTCTTGTTCCCCACTACCTCCTTGTTCCCCACTATCCCCTTGTTCCCCACTATCTCCTTGTTCCCCACTATCCCCTTGTTCCCCACTATCTCCTTGTTCCCCACTATCTCCTTGTTCCCCACTATCCCCTTGTTCCCCACTATCTCCTTGTTCCCCACTATCTCCTTGTTCCCCACTATCCCCTTGTTCCCCACTATCCCCTTGTTCCCCACGATCCCCTTGTTCCCCACTATCTCCTTGTTCCCCACTATCTCCTTGTTCCCCACTATCCCCTTGTTCCCCACTATCTCCTTGTTCCCCACTATCCCCTTGTTCCCCACTGATGTGCCTCAATAATTCCGAGACTTGATGTTAGCGAAACAAAACAAGGCTTTTATTAACTTAGAAGGTAACACGTAGTGGAGAGAGGTATCTTCCATCCGGAGGGCTGCAGTACTGGATATGAGGCCAGACTGAGCTTGCTTACATAGGGGCCAGGTATGGGCGGAGCCCTACACAAAACACATTCCAATATACAATACAATGGTGAGGAAATGGAACTGGGGGAAGGGAAATGAAACTGAAACCGACCACAGTCACAGGCAGTGATGAATGGAATATTTCATCACACCCACTATCCCCTTGTTCCCCACTATCCCCTTGTTCCCCACTATCTCCTTGTTCCCCACTATCCCCTTCTTCCCCACTATCCCCTTGTTCCCCACTATCTCCTTGTTCCCCACTATCTCCTTGTTCCCCACTATCTCCTTGTTCCCCACTATCTCCTTGTTCCCCACTATCCCCTTGTTCCCCACTATCTCCTTGTTCCCCACTATCTCCTTGTTCCCCACTATCCCCTTGTTCCCCACTATCTCCTTGTTCCCCACTATCTCCTTGTTCCCCACTATCCCCTTGTTCCCCACAATCTCCTTGTTCCCCACTATCTCCTTGTTCCCCACTATCTCCTTGTTCCCCACTATCCCCTTGTTCCCCACTATCTCCTTGTTCCCCACTATCTCCTTGTTCCCCACTATCCCCTTGTTCCCCACTATCTCCTTGTTCCCCACTATCTCCTTGTTCCCCACTATCTCCTTGTTCCCCACTATCTCCTTGTTCCCCACTATCTCCTTGTTCCCCACTATCCCCTTGTTCCCCACTATCTCCTTGTTCCCCACTATCCCCTTGTTCCCCACTATCTCCTTGTTCCCCACTATCCCCTTGTTCCCCACTATCTCCTTGTTCCCCACTATCTCCTTGTTCCCCACTATCTCCTTGTTCCCCACTATCCCCTTGTTCCCCACTATCTCCTTGTTCCCCACTATCTCCTTGTTCCCCACTATCCCCTTGTTCCCCACTATCCCCTTGTTCCCCACTATCTCCTTGTTCCCCACTATCTCCTTGTTCCCCACTATCCCCTTGTTCCCCACTATCCCCTTGTTCCCCACTATCCCCTTGTTCCCCACTATCTCCTTGTTCCCCACTATCTCCTTGTTCCCCACTATCCCCTTGTTCCCCACTATCTCCTTGTTCCCCACTATCCCCTTGTTCCCCACTATCCCCTTGTTCCCCACTATCTCCTTGTTCCCCACTATCCCCTTGTTCCCCACTATCCCCTTGTTCCCCACTATCCCCTTGTTCCCCACTATCTCCCTGTTCCCCACTATCTCCCTGTTCCCCACTATCTCCTTGTTCCCCACTATCCCCTTGTTCCCCACTATCTCCTTGTTCCCCACTATCCCCTTGTTCCCCACTATCCCCTTGTTCCCCACTATCCCCTTGTTCCCCACTATCTCCCTGTTCCCCACTATCTCCTTGTTCCCCACTATCTCCTTGTTCCCCACTATCTCCTTGTTCCCCACTATCTCCTTGTTCCCCACTATCTCCTTGTTCCCCACTATCTCCTTGTTCCCCACTATCCCCTTGTTCCCCACTATCTCCTTGTTCCCCACTATCCGCTTGTTCCCCACTATCCCCTTGTTCCCCACTATCTCCTTGTTCCCCACTATCTCCCTGTTCCCCACTATCCCCTTGTTCCCCACTATCCCCTTGTTCCCCACTATCTCCCTGTTCCCCACTATCTCCCTGTTCCCCACTATCTCCTTGTTCCCCACTATCCCCTTGTTCCCCACTATCTCCTTGTTCCCCACTATCCCCTTGTTCCCCACTATCCCCTTGTTCCCCACTATCCCCTTGTTCCCCACTATCTCCTTGTTCCCCACTATCCCCTTGTTCCCCACTATCCCCTTGTTCCCCACTATCCCCTTGTTCCCCACTATCTCCCTGTTCCCCACTATCTCCTTGTTCCCCACTATCTCCTTGTTCCCCACTATCTCCTTGTTCCCCACTATCTCCTTGTTCCCCACTATCTCCTTGTTCCCCACTATCCCCTTGTTCCCCACTATCCCCTTGTTCCCCACTATCTCCTTGTTCCCCACTATCTCCTTGTTCCCCACTATCCCCTTGTTCCCCACTATCTCCTTGTTCCCCACTATCTCCTTGTTCCCCACTATCCCCTTATTCCCCACTATCCCCTTGTTCCCCACGATCCCCTTGTTCCCCACTATCTCCTTGTTCCCCACTATCTCCTTGTTCCCCACTATCCCCTTGTTCCCCACTATCTCCTTGTTCCCCACTATCCCCTTGTTCCCCACTGATGTGCCTCAATAATTCCGAGACTTGATGTTAGCGAAACAAAACAAGGCTTTTATTAACTTAGAAGGTAACACGTAGTGGAGAGAGGTATCTTCCATCCGGAGGGCTGCAGTACTGGATATGAGGCCAGACTGAGCTTGCTTACATAGGGGCCAGGTATGGGCGGAGCCCTACACAAAACACATTCCAATATACAATACAATGGTGAGGAAATGGAACTGGGGGAAGGGAAATGAAACTGAAACCGACCACAGTCACAGGCAGTGATGAATGGAATATTTCATCACACCCACTATCCCCTTGTTCCCCACTATCCCCTTGTTCCCCACTATCTTCTTGTTCCCCACTATCCCCTTCTTCCCCACTATCCCCTTGTTCCCCACTATCTCCTTGTTCCCCACTATCTCCTTGTTCCCCACTATCTCCTTGTTCCCCACTATCTCCTTGTTCCCCACTATCCCCTTGTTCCCCACTATCTCCTTGTTCCCCACTATCTCCTTGTTCCCCACTATCCCCTTGTTCCCCACTATCTCCTTGTTCCCCACTATCTCCTTGTTCCCCACTATCCCCTTGTTCCCCACTATCTCCTTGTTCCCCACTATCTCCTTGTTCCCCACTATCTCCTTGTTCCCCACTATCCCCTTGTTCCCCACTATCTCCTTGTTCCCCACTATCTCCTTGTTCCCCACTATCCCCTTGTTCCCCACTATCTCCTTGTTCCCCACTATCTCCTTGTTCCCCACTATCTCCTTGTTCCCCACTATCCCCTTGTTCCCCACTATCTCCTTGTTCCCCAATATCCGCTTGTTCCCCACTATCCCCTTGTTCCCCACTATCTCCTTTTTCCCCACTATCCCCTTGTTCCCCACTAACTCCTTGTTCCCCACTATCCCCTTGTTCCCCACTATCTCCTTGTTCCCCACTATCCCCTTGTTCCCCACTATCTCCTTGTTCCCCACTATCTCCTTGTTCCCCACTATCCCCTTGTTCCCCACTATCTCCTTGTTCCCCACTATCTCCTTGTTTCCCACTATCCCCTTGTTCCCCACTATCCCCTTGTTCCCCACTATCCCCTTGTTCCCCACTATCTCCTTGTTCCCCGCTATCTCCTTGTTCCCCACTATCCCCTTGTTCCCCACTATCCCCTTGTTCCCCACTATCCCCTTGTTCCCCACTATCCCCTTGTTCCCCACTATCTCCTTGTTCCCCACTATCTCCTTGTTCCCCACTATCCCCTTGTTCCCCACTATCCCCTTGTTCCCCACTATCTCCTTGTTCCCCACTATCCCCTTGTTCCCCACTATCCCCTTGTTCCCCACTATCTCCTTGTTCCCCACTATCCCCTTGTTCCCCACTATCTCCTTGTTCCCCACTATCCCCTTGTTCCCCACTATCTCCTTGTTCCCCACTATCCCCTTGTTCCCCACTATCCCCTTGTTCCCCACTATCTCCTTGTTCCCCACTATCCCCTTGTTCCCCACTATCTCCTTGTTCCCCACTATCCCCTTGTTCCCCACTATCTCCTTGTTCCCCACTATCCCCTTGTTCCCCACTATCTCCTTGTTCCCCACTATCTCCTTGTTCCCCACTATCCCCTTGTTCCCCACTATCTCCTTGTTCCCCACTATCTCCTTGTTCCCCACTATCCCCTTGTTCCCCACTATCCCCTTGTTCCCCACTATCTCCTTGTTCCCCACTATCTCCTTGTTCCCCACTATCCCCTTGTTCCCCACTATCCCCTTGTTCCCCACTATCCCCTTGTTCCCCACTATCTCCTTGTTCCCCACTATCTCCTTGTTCCCCACTATCCCCTTGTTCCCCACTATCTCCTTGTTCCCCACTATCCCCTTGTTCCCCACTATCCCCTTGTTCCCCACTATCTCCTTGTTCCCCACTATCCCCTTGTTCCCCACTATCCCCTTGTTCCCCACTATCCCCTTGTTCCCCACTATCTCCCTGTTCCCCACTATCTCCCTGTTCCCCACTATCTCCTTGTTCCCCACTATCCCCTTGTTCCCCACTATCTCCTTGTTCCCCACTATCCCCTTGTTCCCCACTATCCCCTTGTTCCCCACTATCCCCTTGTTCCCCACTATCCCCTTGTTCCCCACTATCTCCCTGTTCCCCACTATCTCCTTGTTCCCCACTATCTCCTTGTTCCCCACTATCTCCTTGTTCCCCACTATCTCCTTGTTCCCCACTATCTCCTTGTTCCCCACTATCCCCTTGTTCCCCACTATCCCCTTGTTCCCCACTATCTCCTTGTTCCCCACTATCCGCTTGTTCCCCACTATCCCCTTGTTCCCCACTATCTCCTTGTTCCCCACTATCTCCCTGTTCCCCACTATCCCCTTGTTCCCCACTATCCCCTTGTTCCCCACTATCTCCCTGTTCCCCACTATCTCCCTGTTCCCCACTATCTCCTTGTTCCCCACTATCCCCTTGTTCCCCACTATCTCCTTGTTCCCCACTATCCCCTTGTTCCCCACTATCCCCTTGTTCCCCACTATCCCCTTGTTCCCCACTATCTCCTTGTTCCCCACTATCCCCTTGTTCCCCACTATCCCCTTGTTCCCCACTATCCCCTTGTTCCCCACTATCTCCCTGTTCCCCACTATCTCCTTGTTCCCCACTATCTCCTTGTTCCCCACTATCTCCTTGTTCCCCACTATCTCCTTGTTCCCCACTATCTCCTTGTTCCCCACTATCCCCTTGTTCCCCACTATCCCCTTGTTCCCCACTATCTCCTTGTTCCCCACTATCTCCTTGTTCCCCACTATCCCCTTGTTCCCCACTATCTCCTTGTTCCCCACTATCTCCTTGTTCCCCACTATCCCCTTATTCCCCACTATCCCCTTGTTCCCCACGATCCCCTTGTTCCCCACTATCTCCTTGTTCCCCACTATCTCCTTGTTCCCCACTATCCCCTTGTTCCCCACTATCTCCTTGTTCCCCACTATCCCCTTGTTCCCCACTGATGTGCCTCAATAATTCCGAGACTTGATGTTAGCGAAACAAAACAAGGCTTTTATTAACTTAGAAGGTAACACGTAGTGGAGAGAGGTATCTTCCATCCGGAGGGCTGCAGTACTGGATATGAGGCCAGACTGAGCTTGCTTACATAGGGGCCAGGTATGGGCGGAGCCCTACACAAAACACATTCCAATATACAATACAATGGTGAGGAAATGGAACTGGGGGAAGGGAAATGAAACTGAAACCGACCACAGTCACAGGCAGTGATGAATGGAATATTTCATCACACCCACTATCCCCTTGTTCCCCACTATCCCCTTGTTCCCCACTATCTTCTTGTTCCCCACTATCCCCTTCTTCCCCACTATCCCCTTGTTCCCCACTATCTCCTTGTTCCCCACTATCTCCTTGTTCCCCACTATCTCCTTGTTCCCCACTATCTCCTTGTTCCCCACTATCCCCTTGTTCCCCACTATCTCCTTGTTCCCCACTATCTCCTTGTTCCCCACTATCCCCTTGTTCCCCACTATCTCCTTGTTCCCCACTATCTCCTTGTTCCCCACTATCCCCTTGTTCCCCACTATCTCCTTGTTCCCCACTATCTCCTTGTTCCCCACTATCTCCTTGTTCCCCACTATCCCCTTGTTCCCCACTATCTCCTTGTTCCCCACTATCTCCTTGTTCCCCACTATCCCCTTGTTCCCCACTATCTCCTTGTTCCCCACTATCTCCTTGTTCCCCACTATCTCCTTGTTCCCCACTATCTCCTTGTTCCCCACTATCCCCTTGTTCCCCACTATCTCCTTGTTCCCCAATATCCGCTTGTTCCCCACTATCCCCTTGTTCCCCACTATCTCCTTTTTCCCCACTATCCCCTTGTTCCCCACTAACTCCTTGTTCCCCACTATCCCCTTGTTCCCCACTATCTCCTTGTTCCCCACTATCCCCTTGTTCCCCACTATCTCCTTGTTCCCCACTATCTCCTTGTTCCCCACTATCCCCTTGTTCCCCACTATCTCCTTGTTCCCCACTATCTCCTTGTTTCCCACTATCCCCTTGTTCCCCACTATCCCCTTGTTCCCCACTATCCCCTTGTTCCCCACTATCTCCTTGTTCCCCGCTATCTCCTTGTTCCCCACTATCCCCTTGTTCCCCACTATCCCCTTGTTCCCCACTATCCCCTTGTTCCCCACTATCCCCTTGTTCCCCACTATCTCCTTGTTCCCCACTATCTCCTTGTTCCCCACTATCCCCTTGTTCCCCACTATCCCCTTGTTCCCCACTATCTCCTTGTTCCCCACTATCCCCTTGTTCCCCACTATCCCCTTGTTCCCCACTATCTCCTTGTTCCCCACTATCCCCTTGTTCCCCACTATCTCCTTGTTCCCCACTATCCCCTTGTTCCCCACTATCTCCTTGTTCCCCACTATCCCCTTGTTCCCCACTATCCCCTTGTTCCCCACTATCTCCTTGTTCCCCACTATCCCCTTGTTCCCCACTATCTCCTTGTTCCCCACTATCCCCTTGTTCCCCACTATCTCCTTGTTCCCCACTATCCCCTTGTTCCCCACTATCTCCTTGTTCCCCACTATCTCCTTGTTCCCCACTATCCCCTTGTTCCCCACTATCTCCTTGTTCCCCACTATCTCCTTGTTCCCCACTATCCCCTTGTTCCCCACTATCCCCTTGTTCCCCACTATCTCCTTGTTCCCCACTATCTCCTTGTTCCCCACTATCCCCTTGTTCCCCACTATCCCCTTGTTCCCCACTATCCCCTTGTTCCCCACTATCTCCTTGTTCCCCACTATCTCCTTGTTCCCCACTATCCCCTTGTTCCCCACTATCTCCTTGTTCCCCACTATCCCCTTGTTCCCCACTATCCCCTTGTTCCCCACTATCTCCTTGTTCCCCACTATCCCCTTGTTCCCCACTATCCCCTTGTTCCCCACTATCCCCTTGTTCCCCACTATCTCCCTGTTCCCCACTATCTCCCTGTTCCCCACTATCTCCTTGTTCCCCACTATCCCCTTGTTCCCCACTATCTCCTTGTTCCCCACTATCCCCTTGTTCCCCACTATCCCCTTGTTCCCCACTATCCCCTTGTTCCCCACTATCTCCCTGTTCCCCACTATCTCCTTGTTCCCCACTATCTCCTTGTTCCCCACTATCTCCTTGTTCCCCACTATCTCCTTGTTCCCCACTATCTCCTTGTTCCCCACTATCCCCTTGTTCCCCACTATCTCCTTGTTCCCCACTATCCGCTTGTTCCCCACTATCCCCTTGTTCCCCACTATCTCCTTGTTCCCCACTATCCCCTTGTTCCCCACTATCCCCTTGTTCCCCACTATCCCCTTGTTCCCCACTATCTCCTTGTTCCCCACTATCCCCTTGTTCACCACTATCCCCTTGTTCCCCACTATCTCCCTGTTCCCCACTATCTCCTTGTTCCCCACTATCTCCTTGTTCCCCACTATCTCCTTGTTCCCCACTATCTCCTTGTTCCCCACTATCCCCTTGTTCCCCACTATCTCCTTGTTCCCCACTATCCGCTTGTTCCCCACTATCCCCTTGTTCCCACTATCTCCTTGTTCCCCACTATCTCCTTGTTCCCCACTATCCCCTTGTTCCCCACTATCTCCTTGTTCCCCACTATCCCCTTGTTCCCCACTATCTCCTTGTTCCCCACTTTCTCCTTGTTCCCCACTATCCCCTTGTTCCCCACTATCTCCTTGTTCCCCACTATCCCCTTGTTCCCCACTATCCCCTTGTTCCCCACTATCTCCTTGTTCCCCACTATCCCTTGTTCCCCACTATCCCCTTGTTCCCACTATCCCCTTGTTCCCCACTATCTCCTTTTTCCCCACTACCTCCTTGTTCCCCACTATCCCCTTGTTCCCCACTATCTCCTTGTTCCCCACTATCCCCTTGTTCCCCACTATCTCCTTGTTCCCCACTATCTCCTTGTTCCCCACTATCCCCTTGTTCCCCACTATCCCCTTGTTCCCCACTATCTCCTTGTTCCCCACTATCCGCTTGTTCCCCACTATCTCTTGTTCCCCACTATCCCCTTGTTCCCCACTATCCCCTTGTTCCCCACTATCCCCTTGTTCCCCACTATCCCCTTGTTCCCCACTATCTCCTTGTTCCCCACTATCCCCTTGTTCCCCACTATCCCCTTGTTCCCCACTATCTCCTTGTTCCCCACTATCTCCTTGTTCCCCACTATCTCCCTGTTTACTGAACAGACCATTTTGCAGAATTACATCAAGTTGGCATAATTTACCATCATGCTTTGCTTCTCAGTCATTCGCCATTTTATACAGACTTTATAGGCTTTTAACACACATTGTCACACATTATAGTAATTTAATAATGGTTTAAAATCTTAAGAATGTTTACTAAATCCTACAGGTACGTTCTGTCTTACATGAGTGATGGTGAGGCTGAAGGGCTGGCTGATGGATAGGAGAGTTGATGTGAAGGGTGAAGATAGGAGAGCAGAGGCGAAGGGCCTGAGGATTCAAAGGGGTGAAGGTGGGAACAATCGGCCAGTGTAGAAAATCAGGTTTGCTTATGCCTTCAAAGAAGCAGTGAGTGGTTTAACAGTCTGTTAACGGAAAGCCAGGAAATAGCCAAACAATGCCGGATACATAAAGGTCACTGAGTCAGGCTTTCTCGCAAAAGGCAAGTCTCAACTTGGTAAAGATGCCAGACATCTAGAGATGTTGATGCTTGTCCCCTCAACAGAGGTGTTAATGGACAGATGTTCAGGATTTTAGAGTTTAGCCTGAGTTATATAAGCACAGAGAAAAACAACAATTTCTTGATGCCAATGTGTTGATTTTCTTGTTGAGGTTGGTCATTTTAAATTTGAGGCATTTGGGCAACTGTGAGCCAATGTAGGTCAGCTAGACAAGGGTGAGTGGGACTTGGTGCAGGATAGGGCATGGGGCAGCAGAGTTTTAGATGAACTGAAAGGGCTGGGGGATGGGAGGCCGGTCAGGACAGCATTGGAATAGTCGAGTCTGGGAGGTGATAAAGGTATGGATAAGGGTCTCCGCAGCAGATGGGCTGAGACAGGGGCGGAGTCGGGCGATGTTACAAAGGATCTTCTCTGCACCCTCTCCAGTGCCTCTATATCCTTTTTATAATATGGCGACCAGAACTGTACGCAGTACTCCAAGTGTGGTCTAACCAAGGTTCGATACAAGTTTAGCATAACTTCCCTACTTTTCAATTCTATCCCTCTAGAAATAAACCCTAGTGCTTGGTTTGCTTTTTTATGGCCTTGCTAACCTATGTCGCAACTTTTAGTGATTTGTGTATTTGTACTCCGAGATCCCTTTGTTCCTCTACCCCACCTAGACTCGCACCCTCCAAGTGATAAGTGACCTCTCTATTCTTTCTACCAAAATGTAATACCTCACATTTATCTGTGTTGAACTTCATTTGCCAATTATATGCCCATTCTGCAAGTTTATTAATGTCCTCCTGTAACTTGTTGCAGTCCTCCTCAGTATTGACTATCACCCCCAATTTGGTGTCATCCTCAAATTTAGAAATTGTGTTTTTGATTCCAAAGTCTAAATTGTTAATATAAATTGTGAACAACAGTGGTCCCAGCACTGATCCTTGTGGAACACCACTACCCACCTTCTGCCACTGTGAATAGCTACCCTTTACCCCTACACTCTGCTTTCTGTCCTGAAGACAGCTATCCATTCTGCTACTTGTCCCCTGACTCCACATTCTCTGACCTTATTCATTAGTCTATTATGGGGTACCTTATCGAAGCCCTTTTGAAAATCTAGATAAATTACATCTACTGCATTACCCTTGTCTACTCTCTCTGTTACCTCTTCAAAAAATTCAATAAGGTTGGTCAAGCAAGACTTTCCCTTTTGAAATCCACGCTGACTATTCATTACTATGTTTTTGGCATATAGATGTTCTTCTATTTTCTCCTTTAGTAGGGATTCCATTATTGTTCCTACCACCGATGTTAAGCTGCCTGGTCTATAATTCCCTGGACATGTTCTATCCCCCTTCTTAAATATAGTTATTATGTAAGCTATCCACCAGTCATAGAATCATAGAAAGTTACAGCGCGGAAGGAGGCCATTTCGGCCCATCGTGTCCGCGCCGGCCAACAAAGAGCTATCCAGCCTAATTCCACTTCCCAGCTCTTGGCCAGTCCTCTGGCACTACACCTTTTTCTAATGAATTAGTAAATATGTGTAGTAATGCCTCTGCTATCTCTTCCCTAGATTCTTTTAAAATGCGTGGACACTGGCACCCGGGTTGCATTTTATGAAAGTATAATTTTCCTTGCTGTCCTTGAATCTGGCTAGTCCCGTTTAGAAGCTCAAACGGTGACGGCCACTTGGAAATCAAGGGTTACGGGGATAGTACGGGATGGTGGAGTTGAGTTCGAGGATCAGCCATGAGCTTATTGAATGGCGGAGCAGGTTCGAGGGGCCGAACGGCCTCCTCCTGCTCCTATTTCTTATGTTTCAGTCACAAGTCTGATTTTGCCGTCGCATTTCACAGCAGTAACTCCTTCGCCTTCACTACAAAAGGAGATCATTCCGAAACCCAAGCTTTGTTGGGCAACATGAAAGGAAGATTGCATCTGTTTCATCTGATGAGCATTTGCATAATAGTCGAACAGCTGTTACGGAGGATTTGGCTGCACGCTCCTCTGGTTATATTAAACATTAGTGGATTCAAGCACGTGTCGTTCATAAGATGTGGACAGTTAGTGATTTTGTTCACCTGCCCCCCAGAGATTTCTTGGGCAATGATTTGAAATGAATACAAAAAAACCCAGGATTACCTCTGCCCAAGAATGGTCGTCATCACCAGGGTTACACCTTTTTTAAAAATTTGTTTTTATGGGATGTGGGCATCGCTGGCAAGGCCAACATTTATTGCCCATCCCTAATCACCCCTCGAGAAGGTGGTGGTGAGCCGCCTTCTTCAACCGCTGCAGTCCATGTGGTGAAGGTGCTCCCACAGTGCTGTTAGGGAGGGAGTTCCAGGATTTTGACCCAGCGACGATGAAGGATCAGCGATATACTTCCAAGATAGGATGGTGTGTGTGACTCGGAGGGGAACTTGGAGGTGGTGAAGGGGAACCTGTGACCACTTGGTCTTGACCCCGCTCAGCAGTGGAACTCCGGTCTCAGTCACTTCCACCCAAAAGCCCCAGGAGGGGTTTCCCGCCCAGTTGAGTGAAGAATTGATGAAGAGTGTTAGCATTTCTCCAGCAGTCACAGACTCCCACTCAACTTGTGTGCCTTCACAGGATCTTCTATTCCTCCAGATTCTGCCAAGCCCATTCCCTTGGCTATTTCACTAGATGGTAGATAGCAATAAAGGGAATATCTTTTTAGGTGCAAGTGTGTGAAGCTGAGAGATAAAAAGAGAAATGACATAGAATTTACAGCACAGAAACAGGCCATTCATCCCAACTGGCCCGTGCCGGTGTTTATGCTCCACACCAGCCTCCTCCCGTCCCCTCTTCACCTCACCCCATCAACATAGCCTTCGATTCCTTTCTCCCTCATGTGTTTATCCAGCTTCCCCTTAAATGTATCTACATTATTCGCCTCAACCACTCCCTGTGGTAGCGAGTTCCAAATTCTCACCGCTCTCTCATAGAGTCATAGAGTTATACAGCACAGAAAGAGGCCCTTCGGCCCATCGTGCCTGCGCCGGCCATCAAGCCCCGTCTATTCTAATCCCATTTTCCAGCACTTGGTCCGTAGCCTTGTATGCTATGGCGTTTCAAGTGCTCATCAAAATGCTTCTTGAATGTTGTGAGGGTTCCTGCCTCTACCACCCTTTCAGGCAGTGAGTTCCAGATTCCAACCACCCTCTGGGTGAAAAGGTTTTTCCTCAAATCCCCTCTAAACCTCCTGCCCCTTACCTTGAAACTATGCCCCCTGGTTATTGACCCCTCTACTAAGGGGAAAAGTTCCTTCCTATCTACCCTATCTATGCCCCTCATAATTTTGTACACCTCAATCAGGTCCCCCCTCAGCCTTCTCTACTCTAAGGAAAACAACCCCAGCCTGTCCAGTCTCTCCTCATAGCTAAAGCGCTCCAGCCCAGGTAACATCCTGGTGAATCTCCTCTGCACCCTCTCCAATGCAATCACATCCTTCCTATAGTGTGGCGACCAGAACTGCACACAGTATTCCAGCTGTGGCCTAACTAGCGTTTTGTACAGCTCCATCATAACCTCCCTGCTCTTATATTCTTAGATTCTCTGGGTAAAGAAGTTTCTCCTGAATTTCTTTTTGGATTTATTAGCGACTATCTTATATGGATGGCCTCTAGTTTTGGACCCCCCTCACACAATGGCACAGTTGTCTTCTTATATCCTTTTGTGTTGTCGACACAATCATAGATGATTTAGATCAGCTATGACCCCATTGGATTTCAGATCTCATGGTAAAACAATCTGAATTGTGATCCCAGAATGCCAATAAAAATCAAGAAATAGAATCAAATCATAGATTCATAGAATGATACCGCACAGGAGGAGGCCATTCGGCCCATCGTGCCTGTGCCGGTTCTTTGAACGAGCTCTCCAATTAGTCCCACGCTACCCCCTGCTCTTTCCCCATCGCCTGCAAATTTTCCCTTTTCAATTATATAACGAATTCCCTTGTGAAAGTTACTATTGAATCCGGTTCCACCGCCCTTTCAGGCAGCGCGTTCCAGATCACAACAACTCGCTGCGTAAATTTTTATTTCCTCATGTCACCTGTCCTCTGGTTACCGACCCTTCAGCCTTTGGAGACAGTTTCTCTTTAATGACTCGATCTAAACCCTTCATGATTTTGAACACCTCTATCAAATCTCCTCTTTAACCTTCTCTGCTCCAAGGAGAACAACCCCAGCTTCTCCAGTCTATCCACGTAACTGCAGTCCCTCATCCCTGGAACCAGTCTAGTAAATCTCCTCCGCACCCTCTCCAAGGCCTTGACATCCTTCCTAAAGTACGGGGCCCAAGTAAGAGATGAATTTAACTTATTCAGTGGCATTCAAGTAGTGACCTTGGTCATGGGCCATTTTTCGGTGGGGGGCTTCAGTTCTATGTTTCTCTTAAGGTTTTACAACTTTTGTAGGTTGGCATTAGTGCTGATTTAGGGTTGGCACCTGTCTAGTCTTGGAGTGACCGATCCAGAAATTTCTAAAATGAAACTTCAATGGCAAAAGTTTACTGTTTTTACAGCAGAAATCTGTGTTTCCATTTGCGTTTGTACTTTCTGAAGTGCAGGTGTTGTTGCCATAAGGTCGTCAATGAATTTACACCAACAGCAAAGCATACAGCAGAAACTAAGCCATGATCCCAGGCCTATCAAAGCTCCTGTCCTGCTCTGTACATGTCAAAAGGAGTCAACACACACCTTCCAGGAACCTGAGCACATAATCCAGGCCGACACTCTAGTGCCAGTACTGAGGGAAGCGCCACGCTGTCGGTGGGGCAGTACTGAGGGAGCGCCGCACTGTCGGAGGGGCAGTACTGAGGGAGCTCCGCACTGTCGGAGGGGCAGTACTGAGGGAGCGCCGCACTGTCGGAGGGGCAGTACTGAGGGAGCGCCGCACTGTCGGAGGGGCAGTACTGAGGGAGCGCCGCACTGTCGGAGGGGTAGTACTGAGGGAGTGCTGCACTGTTGGAGGTACCATTTTTCAGATGAGACATTAACCCGCTGTGAAATCAGCCTCCCAATCTCAACAGGTTGGATTCTATAGCATCTATTCTAGAGTAGATCATCTTGAAGCTGTTCTGTACAATAAAGAGGACATTGAAAGTACGAGCTTGCATGTATGGTGTCCTCGTGCTGCTACACCTTCAACGTGCAGTCCCTCTTATATAGGGAGATGTGGGAGCCAATGTGCAGATGGGGAGGTGCCACAAACCACAAACAGGAAGAATGATGAATCTATCTTTGACGATGCTGGTTGAGGTTCGACTGTTGGCCAGGACCCAGATAAATCACTACGCTTCTTTGAATGTTGCCATGGGATCTTTTACGTCCAACTGAACAGGCAAATGGGGCCTCAGTCAAAGATCTCAACCCCCACAAAAAAAACACAACTGACGCAGCATCTCTACCCAGACCATAATATCAAGCTCTGAAGTGGGGATTCAACCCACGACCTTTTGACTCAGAGGCAAGAGACAAGCTGACAGTTTGAAAGGATCTGTATTGACCTCACGTTGGGGTATTTCGAGACAGTCGGGTACACAATACGTCTGTGTACGCGAGTATGGAATTGTCCACAGGAAGTGATGAAAAGGAACTGACATGAATCTGGTCATTCATGTGGAAATGACTTATGAAATAATACTGGGCGGCCTGCTGGTGGTGCTGTCCAGGGAGAGTATAAATACTCGGGCATGGGCCCAGCTTGTGCAGGACATTCTTTAACAGGAACTAGTGAAGGACACAACTAGACCTCCATGTTGTAAAACAGTTGATTAAAGCTTTGTTTAACGCTTAGACCAAGTGCCTAGTAGTTTTCTTACATCAGGAACTTCCTCTTTGGGGGGCCATCTTGGAGCAGAACTGCAAAATGGGGCACTCAAAACCCCCCCTTTCAGTTCCTGACAGCTGGGCACTAAATCTGTTCCAAAATGTAAGAAATTGTACAACTATTGGTCTGACACAGTTCCTTCCAACAGACCGTTGTAAGACGCTCTGAATGTCTGACAGTTTATAGCGTTCAGACCCGTGGAACAGACAACACAAAACCCAATGAATCTGTGAAACTTCTTTTACTTAAAAAATCAGCAAGAGGTTACAAGTAATGACCAGAATTCAAACTGTGCTCAATTCTTGTACTTATCACAAGCAAGCATCTAAAATCATTGGCCTAGAAATTCGGTGGCACCCCATTTGGGGCGCCAAGCTCACCTGGGCGCTGGAATTTCCGCTCCAGACGGAGCCGCTTGCGCCAGCGCGATATTCAGTTTCAGCGCCCCAAACGGAAGCGGGGCGCTACTCGAGGCGCCCCGCGTCCCTCTTGGGGCGCTGAAACGGAATATCGCAGTGCAACGTGCCGCAGCGCCACACACTGCGGCACGGCGCGCTGCGGTACTGCAGGCCTTCCTCCCCTTCTTAAAGGGGAAGGGCCTGCACCAGCACGATCTCCAATCGCGAGTGCCGGCAAAAGAGCCCGGCACCCACAGCCGGCACTGCCCGGGGGGGGGGGGGATCAGGAGGCCGGGGACGGCGGCGCGAGGAGGTGCTGGCAGGCGGCCAACGAAAAAATGGCCACACCGCACCTCCCCTTTAATTAGCGCCACTACCGCCGCAGGTCGGCCCCCCCGAACCGGTCGGGAATTGCGACCGGCGCTACGGGGTGGGGGGGGGGCGGCGCGACCCAATATCATGTTCGGGGCGGTAGCGGGGTGCTGCAGGCTAACGCCGCCATTAGCGCCCCGCTGAATTTCGTGGGAGGCGTGGCCAGTGGCACTAAAACCACTAAGTGCCCTCTTTAGGCACTAACTGGTGGCGCAGCACACTGAATTTCTAGGCCATTTACTTTAAGCTCAGGGGATTATAAATAAAACCACATACTGTACATACTATTCACCAGATGAGAGGTTAATTCAACGATGACTCGATGTAGGCTAACTGTAACTGGCAACTGACCAATCACCATCGACTGTCGCCCCGAATGTCAGTGCCCAATGACACTTAGACCCCAGAACTTGGCAACTCGCCCACAGCATTCATGTTTCTCTCTCTCTCTTTCTTCCTATCTGTTTTGACACTTAGTTAACCAAGGCCAGACATCCAAGGATTGGTGAGAGTCGTTGCTTTTTCACATCCACACGGTTGTTGACTCATGGTTCTCACAGAATTTTCAAGATCTTATCTTTTGAAGGAAAAGTACCGACACGTCACTTATTTTACAAATGTTTTTTTCTAGCCAAGCAAGCTCTTGCCCTCAAAAGCTTGTCGGTACATTTGGCCATTTTTAGATTCAGTCAAATAGAGATTCAGTCAAGTTTACCGTGACAGTGTTACACCGTATGAAATCATTAAAAACCTGTTGCATTTGAAATGCAATCGTTTAACAGCTGCTGGCCGGATATACACTAAAACATTTAAGGCAAAACTCCGAAGGCAAAAAATGCAACAATTTGCAAGCTTGCTGAGAACTTTATCACAGGTTGTGGTGGGGGGAGGGGGTCACTGAAGCAATATTATACAGCCTGTCATTAACTCATTTCATCACAGCTCTATGTCGCGTGTTCAGCTTGGCTCAGTTAGGAGCTGTTCAGTTTATCCAAAGGTCGGCTGCCCCGTGTCCTAACTCACACCCAGTCCCGTTCACCCATCATGCCCTGTGCTCACTGCCTCGTGTCCTAACTCACACCCAGTCCCGTTCACCCATCACCCCCTGTGCTCACTGCCCCGTGTCCTAACTCACACCCAGTTCCGTTCGCCCATCACCCCCTGTGCTCACTGCCGTGTGTCCTAACTCACACCCAGTCCGGTTCACCCATCACCCCCTGTGCTCACTGCCCCGCGTCCTAACTCACACCCAGTCCCGTTCACCCATCACCCCCTGTGCTCACTGCCCCGTGTCCTAACTCGCACCCAGTCCCGTTCACCCATCACCCCCTGTGCTCACTGCCCCGTGTCCTAACTCGCACCCAGTCCCGTTCACCCATCACCCCCTGTGCTCACTGCCCCGTGTCCTAACTCACACCCAGTCCCGTTCACCCATCACCCCTGTGCTCACTGCCCCGTGTCCTAACTCACACCCAGTCCCGTTCACCCATCACCCCCTGTGCTCACTGCCCCGTGTCCTAACTCACACCCAGTCCCGTTCACCCATCACCCCCTGTGCTCACTGCCCCGTGTTCTAACTCACACCCAGTCCCGTTCACCCATCACCCCCTGTGCTCACTGCCCCGTGTCCTAACTCGCACCCAGTCCCGTTCACCCATCACCCCCTGTGCTCACTGCCCCGTGTCCTAACTCACACCCAGTCCCATTCACCCATCACCCCCTGTGCTCACTGCCCCGTGTCCTAACTCACACCCAGTCCCATTCATCCATCACCCCCTGTGCTCACTGCCCCGTGTCCTAACTCACACCCAGTCCCGTTCACCCATCACCCCCTGTGCTCACTGCCCCATGTCCTAACTCACACCCAGTCCCGTTCACCCATCACCCCCTGTGCTCACTGCCCCGTGTCCTAACTCACACCCAGTCCCGTTCACCCATCACCCCCTGTGCTCACTGCCCCGTGTCCTAACTCACACCCAGTCCCGTTCACCCATCACCCCCCGTGCTCACTGCCCCGTGTCCTAACTCACATCGCGTACCGTTCACCCATCTCCCCCTGTGCTCACTGCCCCCGTGTCCTAACTCACACCCAGTCCCATTCACCCATCACCCCCTGTGCTCACTGCCCCGTGTCCTAACTCACACCCAGTCCCGTTCGCCCATCACCCCCCGTGCTCACTGCCCCGTGTCCTAACTCACACCCAGTCCCGTTCACCCATCACCCCCTGTGCTCACTGCCCCTTGTCCTAACTCGCACCCAGTCCCATTCACCCATCACCCCCTGTGCTCACTGCCCCGTGTCCTAACTCACACCCAGTCCCGTTCACCCATCACCCCCTGTGCTCACTGCCCCCGTGTCCTAACTCACACCCAGTCCCGTTCACCCATCACCCCCTGTGCTCACTGCCCCGTGTCCTAACTCACACCCAGTCCCGTTCACCCATCACCCCCTGTGCTCACTGCCCCGTGTCCTAACTCACACCCAGTCCCATTCACCCATCACCCCCTGTGCTCACTGCCCCGTGTCTTAACTCACACCCAGTCCCGTTCACCCATCACCCCCTGTGCTCACTGCCCCGTGTCCTAACTCACACCCAGTCCCGTTCACCCATCGCCCCCTGTGCTCACTGCCCCGCGTCCTAACTCGCACCGAGTCCCGTTCACCCATCACCCCCTGTGCTCACTGCCCCGTGTCCTAACTCACACCCAGTCCCGTTCACCCATCACCCCCTGTGCTCACTGCCCCGTGTCCTAACTCACACCCAGTCCCGTTCACCCATCACCCCCTGTGCTCACTGCCCCGTGTCCTAACTCACACCCAGTCCCGTTCACCCATCACCCCCTGTGCTCACTGCCCCGTGTCCTAACTCACACCCAGTCCCGTTCGCCCATCACCCCCTGTGCTCGCTGACCTACATTGGCTCCCGGGTCCACCAAATTGTCAAATTTAAAATTCTCATCCTTGTTTTTCAAATCCCTCCATGGCCTCGCCTCGCCCCCCCCCGCCAGCTCTGTAACCTCCTCCCCCCCCCATCTCTGTAACCTCCTCCAGCCCCACAACTCCCCCGAGATCTCTGCGCTCCTCCAATTCTGGCCTCTTGCGCACCCCCTGATTTCCATCGCTCCACCATTGGCGGCCGTGCCTTCAGCTGCCTGGGACCCGAGCTCTGGAATTCCCTCCCTAAACCTCTCCGCCTCTCTCCCCCCTCCTTTAAGACGCTCCTTAAAAACTAAGGTTCATGCCCCACTCAAAGACTGCTTTACATTTTCTATGCCGTGTTAAACTTTATTGCACATTCTGCACATTCTAAATTATAAATTAAGGCAGTAATTATTGACAAAAGCAACGAGTGATTAGGATTTGGAATGCGCTTCCTGATAGGGCGGCGGAGGCAGATTCAATAGTCGCCTTCAAAAGGGAATTGGATAAATACTTGAAGGAGAAAAATTGCAGGGATCTGGGGAAAGAGCGAGGGAGTGGGACTGACTGGATTGGTCTTCCAAAGAGCCGGCACAGACTCGATGGGCCGACTGGCCTCCTTCTGTGCTGTACTATTCTCTGATTCTAGTAAGTAAGAATGGGGTTATTTAATGCAGAGGAGATAAAGTCCAGTTGTATTATTTTAGCCTTAATTGATAAAGGGTTAAGTACGCCTAGTAAGATCTTTGATATCATTCATTCATTGAGTTCAGAATGTAGTGTCGGTGGAGTATTCGCTTTGGTCACTGGTGCTGTTGGCTGCAGACAAAACAGAGGAATTAGGAGAGTGTCATAGTCATAGAGTTATACAGCGCAGAAAGAGGCCCTTCGGCCCGTCGTGTCTGCGTCGGCCATCAAGCCCTGTCTATTCTAATCCCATTTTCCAGCACTTGGTCCGTAGCCTTGTATGCTATGGCGTTTCAAGTGCTCATCTAAATGCTTCTTGAATGTTGTGAGGGTTCCTGCCTCTACCACCCTTTCAGGCAGTGAGTTCCAGATTCCAACCACCCTCTGGGTGAAAAAGTTTTTCTTCAAATCTCCTCTAAACCTCCTGCCCCTTACCCTGAAACTATGCCCCCTGGTTATTGACCCCTCTACTAAGGGGAAAAGTTCCTTTCTATCTACCCTGATATACCTATCAATTCGTCCAATGAAAAGCGACGAGTTAAGGAAGTAACTATAGGTTTTTATTGACTAAATAACAGAGCCCACCCTCGTGGGTGATCGGATCCAAGAAGGAGGAATACCAGCCAGTCGACCACCTTTATACCTGGGCAGGTAGGTGGAGCCATGGGCGGAGTCGGCAGTGGTCAGCCCAGGTATAGCAGCGTGACAAGAGGCGACCTCGTACAGTGATACAACAATGTGAACAGTGATAACTATAGGGAAACGATCTAACAGTGATAACTATAGTGTAACGATAGTGAACGGTAAAAGTGGTTTACCACATTCACCCCTTGTTTAGATTTGAGTTCGGCGGGGTGAAGTGTACTACCAGTTCTGGTATGTCAGTCTGTCCGGAGGCCTCGTAAGCCTGTCTGATCATCGCAGCGGCGGTGTTGCGTTCTCCGGTGTTAATGCTGGCGTCTGCGAGGTAGGCGAAGGCTCTTGGGGTTCCGGCGTACCGTCTACCTGGGCTGGAATTGGGGGGGTGGTGGGGGGGGGGTAGCGGTGGTGTCTCCGGAGTGCCCGAGGGTGCGAGGTCTCGTAAGGAGACTGTGTCCTCCCGCCCGTCTGGGTATGCCACGTAGGCGTACTGGGGGTTGGCGTGCAGGAGGTTCACCCTCTCGACCAGGGGGTCCGTTTTATGGGCCCTCACGTGCTTTCGCAGCAAGACAGGCCCCGGAGAGGTCAGCCAGGTTGGTAGCGTGGTTCCCGTAGTCGACTTCCTGGGGAAAACAAACATTCGTTCATGGGGGGTGGCGTTAATGGCAGTGCAAAGTAGTGACCGGGTGGAATGCAGCGCCGCCGGGAGGACCTCCTGCCAGCGAGAGGTTGGGAGGCCCTTAGACTTTAAGGCTAAGAGGACGGCCTTCCATACCGTCGCGTTCTCTCTTTCCACCTGGCCGTTCCCTCGGGGGTTGTAGCTGGTGGTCCTGCTAGTGGCGATGCCTCTCGCTAGTAGGAACTGACTGAGTTCCTCGCTCATGAAGGAGGAGCCCCGGTCACTATGTATATAGTTTGGGAACCCGAACAAGGCAAAGAGGTCGTTCAGGCATTTAACGACCGTGGTGCTGGTCATGTCTGGGCAGGGGAAGGCAAAGGGGAAACGGGAGTACTCATCAACAATGTTGAGGAAGTACACATTACGGCCAGAGGACGGGAGGGGCCCCTTAAAATCGATGCTCAAGCGCTCGAAGGGGCGGGTGGCCTTGATCAGGCTTGCTCTGTCCGGCCTAAAGAAGTGCGGTTTGCACTCGGCACAGGTCTGGCAGTTCCTGGTCATGGTCCTGACCTCCTCGATGGAGTAGGTCAGGTTGCGGGCCTTAATGAAGTGGTAAAGCCTGGTGACCCCGGGGTGGCAGAGGTCGTTGTGGAGGGTCTGAAGTCTATCAATTTGCGCGTTGGCGCATGTAATTCGCGATAGAGCGTCAGGGGGTTCGTTCAACTTGCCAGGCCGGTACAAGATATCATAATCGTAGGTGGATAGCTCGATTCTCCACCTCAAGATCTTGTCGTTCTTGATTTTACCCCTCAGCTTGTTATTAAACATAAAAGCGACCGAACGCTGGTCGGTGAGGAGGGTAAATCGCTTGCCTGCGAGGTAATGCCTCCAGCGGCGTACCGCCTCCACAATCGCCTGGGCCTCCTTCTCGACCGAAGAGTGTCGGATCTCAGGGCCCTGTAGGGTCCTTGAGAAGAAGGCCACCGGTCTCCCCTCCTGGTTGAGGGTAGCGGCTAGGGCGAAGTCGGATGCATCGCTCTCCACTTGGAAGGGGATGGACTCATCCACTGCGTGCATAGTGGCCTTAGCAATGTCTCCCCTGATGAGGGAGAAGGCCGCGCGCGCTTCTTCCGTAAGGGGGAAGGAGGTGGACTTCATGAGGGGTCTGGCTTTGTCCGCATAATTCGGCACCCATTGGGCATAGTAGGCGAAGAGCCCCAGGGTTCTCTTCAGCGCCTTTGGACAGTGGGGAAGGGGTAGCTCCATGAGGGGACGCATTCTTTCGGGATCGGGGCCGATGATTCCGTTCTCTACTACGCAGCCGAGGATGGCAAGGCGCGAGGTGTTAAACACACATTTCTCCTTATTGTAGGTGAGGTTCAGCCATTGGGCCGTACGGAGGAATCTTTCCAGATTAGCGTCATGGTCTTGCCGGTCGCGGCCGCAGATGGTGACGTTATCTAGATAGGGGAACGTGGCTTGCAGCCCGTTCTGGTCAACCATCCGGTCCATCTCCCTTTGGAAGACCGAAACCCCGTTGGTGACGCCGAAGGGGACCCTAAGGAAGTGGTAGAGGCGGCCATTCGCCTCGAAGGCGGTATACTGGCAGTCCTCGGGGCGGATAGGGAGTCGGTGGTAGGCCGACTTAACGTCGATGGTAGCGACGGGTTTGCAGTCGGGGGTGAGGTTAGCGAACAGGGAAGGTGGCGGGACCTTGAGGGTGGATAGGCCGCAGGTGTTACGCGGTGGGCGATTTAAAGGCTGCTGGTTGTCGACTGTGAGCGGGGGGAGGGGTCCACCGTATGCTAGAGTGACGCTTTGGAGGTGGGATTGAAAATCCAGCCCTAGTAGGACGGCAGCGCATAGCTGGGGCAGGACGAGGAGTTTAAAGTTTTTATACTCCGTGCCCTTAACCGACAGGGTCACAACACAGTAGCCGCTGATGTCTGTGGCGTGGGACCTCGATGCCATCGAGATCCGGTTGCGCGTTGGCTGGACAGTGAGGGAGTAGTGGCTCACCGTGTCTGGATGTATGAAGCTCTCCGTGCTTCCGCTGTCGAACAGGCAGGTCGTGGCGTGGCCGTCTACTTTGATGTCCATCATTGACTTGGACAGCTGATGCGGGCGAGCTTGGTCTAGCGTGACGGAGGCTAGTGTGTGGCTGAGCGGGTCGCTGTAGTCTGTAGGTGAAGCGGTCGTCAGGTCTGGAGGTAAGGTGGCGGTCGAGCGTGGTGGGTAAAATGGAGGCGCCCACGAGGTGGGGCAAAATGGCGGAGAAGATGGCTGCCCCCACAACCCACATGAGGCACTGCTGGCGTCGGTTGCCTGGATCAAAGATGGCCGCCCCCATTGCTCATCTGTGGCCTTGATAAAAGATGGCCACCCCCACAGTTCGCATGAGGCACTGCTGGCCTCTGCTGCTCTCCCTCTGCAGGCCTTCGCGAAGTGGCCTTTCTTCAGGCAGCTGGAGCACGTCGCGTTTTTGGCTGGGCAGCGCGACCTCGGGTGTTTCGCCTGCCCACAGAAGAAGCAGCCGGCGGCCCGGTCGCGGGGGTCCGAAGTCGCAGCCGGTACCGGGGGTGGCGGTCCCGATCGGGTCCGGGACGCCGACGCTGAGGTAGGTCCCGGGGGCGGCGCTACGAGGGGTATTGCGGTCGGGGTCGGGCCCGAGTCCCAGAGTCGCGAACTGTACCTGGAATACACCTCGAGGTCCCGCTGGGTCACTTCTAGGGAGTAGGCCAAGGCTGCAGCTGTGTTCAGGTCGAGGTCCTTTGATTCCAGCAGTCTCTGCCGTGAGTAGTCGGACCGAAGGCCTTTCACGAAGGCATCGCGGATGTTATCTTCAGTGTTTTCTGCAGCCGATACTGCTTTAAAGTCACAGTCCCTGCCGAGTGTTCGTAGCGCCCGTAAAAATTCAGCTACAGACTCTCCTGGCTGTTGCGGGCGGGATCTTAGGAGGTGTCTGGCATACATGGAATTTACCGGGCTCCGGTACTGCTGTTTCAGTAGGTTGATAGCGGCCTCGTAAGTAGTAATGTCCTGGATGAGTGCGTATACTTTAGGGCTCGCTTGGGCGGTCAGAACTCTTAGTTTGGATCTCTGAGGGACGCCGGATTCTTCCAGGTAGGATTCGAAGCAGCACAGCCAGTGTTTGAAGTGGAGGGCTGCGTTTGTTGCTTGTGGGTTTAGATCCAGGTACGGTGGTTTGAGGGCTCGCAGCCAAGCCGGCTGCTGTGGCTGTTGTAGCTGGGCGTCTGGCTGGTCGTTTGGCTGCTCCGTTGACTGGTTGTTTGGCTGCTCAAGTGACGACATTTTAAAATTTAGTCAATAAAATTGATATACCTATCAATTCGTCCAATGAAAAGCGACGAGTTAAGAAAGTAACTATAGGTTTTTATTGACTAAATAACAGAGCCCACCCTCGTGGGTGATCGGATCCAAGAAGGAGGAATACCAGCCAATCGACCACCTTTATACCTGGGCAGGTAGGTGGAGCCATGGGCGGAGTCGGCAGTGGTCAGCCCAGGTATAGCAGCGTGACAAGAGGCGACCTCGTACAGTGATACAACAATGTGAACAGTGATAACTATAGGGAAACGATCTAACAGTGATAACTATAGTGTAACGATAGTGAACGGTAAAAGTGGTTTACCACATACCCTATCTATGTCCCTCATAATTTTGTACACCTCAATCAGGTCCCCCCTCAGCCTTCTCTGCTCCAAGGAAAACAACCCCAGCCTGTCCAGTCTCTCCTCATAGCTGAAGCGCTCCAGCCCAGGTAACATCCTGGTGAATCTCCTCTGCACTCTCTCCAATGCAATCACATCCTTCCTATAGTGTGGCGACCAGTCCAGGAAAGATTACTGAGCCTTGACTGAGCAAGCCGTGTGAGCGGCTGCAATGATCTCAGTAGCAGCATGCTTGGTGTTTACCTGAAACTCCTGTCAATGTCAGTGAGAGCAGCGTGAATCACAGTGAAGGGAACAGCAGCAATCAAATCTACCGCTGGCATCGAGCAGTCTGAATGTGTCACTTCGCCTGGCAGGTGACAAGCCCTCTGCTTTTAAAGGAAGATTTGTTGTTTTTTGCTCGTTGCAGAAACCCTGCTCCGAGATCGGTAAGGGTCACCCGGCCCCCTCCCTGACAACGCTGCCTTTGTGTGAGTGAAGCCTGCGCCCACAGCTTGACAGGGCGCCACGTCACAGTTACAGGGCCTCGGTAAACATCATTGTGATGTTGCCGCGGCAATAGGCAGGTCAGGTACACACGGAACTGACGGGCAGGGAAAGACCAGCTGGTCCACCGAGCCCCCCCACCCTCGCACCGCGATGACCGGACACCACGGCGAAACACTTCCTTACTGCTTCCCTTCCTTCCTCCCTCCTTCCCATCCTGCCCTCTCCTGGGAGATCCAAAAAATCCCAGAGCCAATAAGGGAAAAAAACCCACCCTGGACAACTCCTCTAAATGTAATTTTAACCCGTTTCAACCCAGTTCCTGTCGGGTTAGGGTCGAGACGTTAAACAATCCCAAATTGACTTAAGACTAAACCCAAGAACTTTTAGAAGCAGGAATAGAACATTAAAGAAGAAGAATTCTTACTCCAATTGTACAGGGCCTTGGTGAGACCACACCTGGAGTACTGTGTGCAGTTTTGGTCTCCTTAC
This sequence comes from Somniosus microcephalus, assembly GCF_052327205.1. Lineage (NCBI taxonomy): Eukaryota > Metazoa > Chordata > Chondrichthyes > Squaliformes > Somniosidae > Somniosus > Somniosus microcephalus. The sequence continues at coordinate 4,310,339 of NC_141020.1, forward strand.
CTAAGGAAGGATATACTTGCCATAGAGGGAGTGCAACAAAGGTTCACGAGATTGATTCCTGGGATGGGGGGACTGTCCTATGAGGAGAGATTGAGTAAACTAGGCCTGTATTCACTAGAGTTCAGAAGAATGAGAGGGGATCTCATTGAAGCATACAAAATTATTACAGGGCTTGATAGGGTGGATGCTGGGAGAATGTTTCCCTTGGCTGGGGAGTCTAGAACCAGGGGCCACAGCCTCAGGATAAAGGGTAGGCCATTCAGGACTGAGATGAGAAGAAATTTCTTCACACAGAGGGTGGTGAATCTTTGGAATTCTCTACCCCAGAGGGCTGTGGAGGCTCAGTCATTGGGTATATTCAAAACAGAAGTCGATAGATTTCTGACTAGTAAGGGCATCAAGGGATATGGCGATAGGGCCGGTGAATGGAGTTGAGGCAGAAGATCAGCCATGATCTCATTGAATGGCGGAGCAGGCTCGAGGGGCCGAATGGCCGACTTCTGCTCCTATTTCTTATGTTCTTATGATGCATTTAAGGGGATGCTCAATAAACACACGAGGGAGAAAGGAATAGAAGGATATGCTGATAGGGTGAGATGAAGAGGGGGTGGGAGGAGGCTGGTGTGGAGCATAAACACCGACAGGGACCAGTTGGGCCGAATGGTCTGTTTCTGTGCTGTAATTACGAACACACGAAGTTGAAGGGGAGGAAAAGACCAGCTGGTCCATCAGCACCACAGCACAATGACTGGAGCATCGTAACACTCCTCCCGCCCCCCAGCACCCCCTCCTCCAGCAAGCCCAAGTACTTTTGATAAAACGATAAGGAGGAACTCCCATTTGTGTGTTGTTCGTGCATGAGCCCAGGATAAACAGCTTTGATGGAGCTGGGATGATTTGGTACGTCTGTCACGGGAACAGGAGGAGGCCATTCAGCCCCTCGAACCTGTTCCACCACTTGATGAGATCATGGCTGCTCTGTATCCCAACTCCATCCACCTGCCTTGGCTCCCTGTCCTTTAAGCTAGCAAAAATCTCAGATTTAAACTGATTAACCGAGCCCCAGCATCTGCTGCTTTTTGTGGGAGTGAGTTCCACTCTTCTACCACCCTTTGCATGAAGAAACGTTTCCTAGCATCTCTCCTGAAAGGCCTGGCTCTGATTTGAAGGTTCTGTCCCCTGGTCCTAGACTCCCCACCACCAGCGGAACAAGATTCTCCCTGTCTACCCTATCAAATCCTTTCAAAATCCTAAAAAACCTCAGACAAACCACCCCTTAAACTTAAACTTCAATATTCCCGGGAATGCAAGCCTAGTTTATGTAATCACTCCTTGTACACTGGCACAAGGTTGCATTTTATGAAAGTACAACTTGTGCTGTTTTCCTTGAATCTGGCCGGTCCTGTTTCGAAGCCCAGATGGTGACGGCCACTAGGAAATCCAGGGATATGGGGATCGGGCGGGAGAGTGGAGTTGAGATAGAAGATCAGCCATGATCTCATTGAATGGCGGAGCAGGCTCGAGGGGCCGAATGGCCTACTCCTACTCCTAATTCTTAAATTCAGATTCATGGCTCTGACTGAGACAGTGGGAGAGCCGATTACACACAACATGCAACTGCCGAGAACCTTCCTGACAGCAGTGCACCTTTAATCGCTGTAACCTGCACGGGGAATGAATAAGAGAGGTGATTGCTGTTGGCAGGCTTATTAAAGGCCATCTGTATTTTCTCAAAGGGGAATAACAATTACTTCAGCACTGGCGATGGGGCTGATTTTCTGCATCATCGCACCATCAGGTGCTCACACACACACTCTCTACCTTTCAACGTCGAAGGTATATTTAATACCATAATTGAATAAAAGTTTTATTGTGTCTTAAAGGGTTGTTGCTAGGAGACTGGGTGGCACAGTAGGGTCAGCACTCAGTGCTCTTAATCTCCAGGATCTGGTTTGGATCCAACCTGAACAAGCGAGGCGGAGGTCTCCTGTCTCCCAGCTGGAGATAGCTCATCAACAGGTGTCAGCCGTGGCTCAGTGGGCAGCACCCTCACCTCTGGGTCAGAAGGTTGTGGGTTCGAGTCCTGCTCCAGAGACTTGAGCACAAAAATCTAAGCTGATACTTCCAGTGCAGCACTGTCGGAGGTGCTGTCTTTCGGATGAGATGTTAATCTGAAACCGAGACTCCATCTGCTCTCTCGGGTGGATGTAAAAGATCCCATGGCATCATTTTGAAGATGAGCAGGGGGAGTTCTCCCCGGTGTCCTGGGGCCAATATTTATCCCTCAACCAACATCTAAAAAACAGATTACAGGAAACTTTTTTTTATCCAGCACTGATGGGACCGACGTGGTGCCGGTTCATCAAAAATTCCGGATAACCGAAAGCTATAGTAAAAGATACGGAGAGCTGAGAGCTCCATATAAAGCAACAAACCCTGTTGCTTAGCAACAAGTGCAGAACAATGGCCACAAGTTCCAAGCGTCTCTGTAGCTTAGCAACAGCTGCAGCCACACCCTTGCACAGCAACAGATCGAGGAAGGCAAGTACAATACTTACCTGAACCTACTCCTGAATTTTGCCGGTTAACCGAGATTTCCGGTTATTTAGGTGCCGGTAAATCGAAAGTTTCCTGTATCTGGTCAGTATCACAATGCTGTTTGTGGGAGCTTGCTCTGCGCAAATTGGCTGCCGCATTTCCTACATTACAACAGTGACTGCACTTCAAAAAGTATTTCATTGGCTGTAAAGCGATTTGGGACGTCCTGAAGTTGTGAAAGGCGCTATATAAATGCAAGTCCTTCATTCTATTTTCTGGTTAAATTTCACTCCTACGCTCCTGACCTACAGGCGCCCGGTACATGAGGGTCCTGTTCCACACAGTGTCTGCTCCTGGGCCTGGCCAAAAATCCCCACTCACAGCTCCAGGATGGGTAGGATTGGTGCGGGAGGGGAGTGGTGTCGCTCCCGCCGTCTGCCCCTCTTCCACGGCCGCACTCGGGTGGTCCGGGAGGGGGAGCGCACGGTGTCTGAGAGTAAACACGAGGCCTTCTGTGACTGGTGGGGACCCCAGGGTCTGACCTGCATCATAGATGAGGGGGGATAAAATTGTAATTTACTTCTATGACAACAACTTGCATTTATATAGCGCCTTTGATGTAGTAAAATGTCCCAAGGCGCTGCACAGGAGCGATTATCAGACAAAAATTTGACACCGAGCCACATAAGGAGATATTAGGACAGGTGACCAAAAGCTTGGTCAAAGAGGTGGGTTTTAAGGAGCGTCTTAAAGGAGGAGAGAGAGGCGGAGAGGTTTAGGGAGGGAATTCCAGAGCTCGGGGCCCAGGCAGCTGAAGGCACGGCCGCCAATGGTGGAGCGAAGGAAACCGGGGATGCTCAAGAGGCCAGAATTGGAGGAGCGCTGAGATCTCAGAGGGTTGTAGAGCTGGAGGAGATTACAGAGATAGGGAGGAGGGAGGGGTGAGGCACTTTAGGAAGGATGTGAAGGCCTTAGAGAGGGTGCAGAAAAGATTTACGAGAATGATTCCAAGGAGGAGGGACTGGAGAAACTGGGGTTGTTTTCCTTGGAGCAGAGAAGATTGAGAGGAGATTTGATAGAGGTGTTCAAAATCATGAGGGGTCTGGACAGAGTAGATAGAGAGAAACTGTTCCCATTGGCAGAAGGGTCGAGAACCAAAGGACACAGATTTAAGGTGATTGGCAGAAGAACCAAAGGCGACATGAGGAAAAACTTTTTTACGCAGCAAGTGGTTAGGATCTGGAATGCACTGCCTGAAAGGGTGGTGGAGGCAGATTCAATCATGGCTTTCAAAAGGGAGTTGGATAAGTACCCGAAGGGAAAAAATTGCAGGGTTACGGGGAAAGGGCGGGGGAGTGGGACTAGCTGAAGTGCTCTTGCAGAGAGCTGGCACAGGCTCGACGGGCCAAATGGCCTCCTTCTGTGCTGTAACCATTCTGTGATTCTATGGCAATGGAGGGATTTGAATAAAAGGATGAGAATTTGAAAATCGACGCGTTGCTGAACCGGGAGCCAATGTAGGTCAGCGAGCATAGGGGGTGAGGGGTGAACGGGACTTGGTGAGTTAGGACACAGGCAGCAGAGTTTTGGATGAACTCAAGTTTACGGAGGATACTGGATACTCCAAGATCCCAGCCTGTAGGTAAGGTGTTTGTGAGAACAGCAAAAGACCATAAGAACATAAGAAATAGGAGCAGGAGTTGGCCATTCGGCCCCTCGAGCCTGCTCCGCCATTCAATAAATCATGGCTGATCTTCTACCTCATCTCCACTTTCCTGCACTTTCCCCATATCCCTTGATTCCCTTAATATTCAAAATCTATCGATCTCAGTATTGAATATACTCAACGACTGAGCCTCCACAGCCCTCTGGGGTAGAGAATTCCAAAGATTCACCACCCTCTGAGTGAAGAAATTTCTCCTCATCTCAGTCCTAAATGGCCGACCCCTTATCCTGAGACTGTGACCCCTGGTTCTAGACTCCCCAGCCAGGGGAAACATCCTCCCTGTATCTACCCTGTCAAGCCCTGTAAGAATTTTGTATGTTTCAATGAGATCCCCTCTCATTCTTCTAAACTGTCGTGCACTCACACTCGCACTCTCACACTCACAGAAAAATCAAGGAGACTTCACAATGGTGAAAAATCTGCACACATTGGAGACCATTGATGATGGAGCTCAGCTGATTAATTGGTTGTGTCTGTCCAAATGCTGCCTTGACCTGGCTAATCATCGTGTGATCAGATTGTGGCTGGGCAAATTTGGTTAATGTACATTATCTTATTAATGTGACTTCCGATGTTTGCCGGCATTAGCAGTAATTGATCCGAACTAGCCCATGTTCAGGCAGGATCGATCAATTGATTGATCAGACTCATTGTAAGCTCACGACATCTTGATTTGGTTTGGAATCCACGTCTGTCAACTTGCTCCCAAGTCCCCATCGCCATTTAAGTGTCAGCCAGTGGCTCAGTGGGTAGCCCTCCAGCTTCCAAGTCAGAAGGTCGTGGGTTCAAATCCCTAGTCCCGAGACTTGAGCACAAAAAGCTAGGCTGACACTCCAGTGGAGTGCTGCACTGTCAGAGGTGCTATCTTCTGAATGAGATGTTAAACTGAGGCCCTGTCTGCTCTCTCAGGTGGATGTAAAAGATCCCGTGGTACTATTTCGAAGAAGTGCAGGGGAGGTGTCCTGGCCAATATTTATCCCTCAATCAACATCACTGAAACAGATTATTTTGTCTTCATCACATTGTTGTTTGTTGGAGCTTACCGTGTGCAAATTGTAATGTTTTCTACATTACAACAGTGACTACACTTCAAAAGTGCTTCATTGGCTGCAAAGTGCTTTGGGACGTCCTGAGGTCGTGAAAGGCGCTATATAAATGCAAGTCTTGCTTTTGTTCGTCCTCTCCGAAAGTTGGTGACGTACTGGAGGCTGATTCTATGGCTGATGGACATCCTTCTGCACCTTAGTCATTTTCAAAATTCTCATCCTTGGCCTAGAAATTCAGTTGGTTGCGCCAGCCGTTAGCGCCTTAAGAGAAGTGAATTTCGGGCGCTATGCGTGTAGCGTCCGGGCGCAGCGCGATCTGCGCCTCGCCCCAAATTAAGTAGACATTTAGCGCCGGCGCAAAGTTTAGCGCGCGCTCACCTGCGCGCGCAGAAAATGACGTCATATCCTCGTGCAACGCCCTTTGCGCACCCCGATCCAGAACTTCAGTGGGACCGCCCCATTGTGCGGCCGGCGGCCCGAACGCTTGTTTAGTGGAACGCAACAGAGCCGACGCGGGACCCGGGGAGCGTAAATTAAAGGGCACTTACCCTGCACTATAAAGGGCAGGCATTTTGCAGCAAACACTCTTGTGCAACAGATTTCTGGAGAGAGACCAAGGAAGACAGCTTTCTGGTTTGGGCCAACACTAGCTCAGGTATTTTTGGCTTCAGGCCAGAGCGTTGCAAGTGGCCTCTTGTATATTTGACTGTTTGGCAGCATATTATGGGGGCTGCATGGGGTGACAACGCTGAGTTTCAGCGTCATGTCCGTAGGGCTCGCAGACGCGGTGTGAGAGGGGCAGCCCTGGCTAGACGCAGAGGGGGCAACAGGCGTCGGCAACATAGGCCTTACCCAGTCAGGGCATACCGCCAGCAGCGCACCTACCTCAACATGAGTGGCCCGAGATGTGTAAAAAGGCTGAGATTCCGAAAGGAGGTGGTTGCAGAGATCTGCCATCTGCTTCGCAGAGATCTGCGTCCAAAGCTCAGGAGCAGGACGTCTCTGTCGGTGGAGGCAAAGGTGACGGTGGCCTTGAACTTCTATGCCACCGGCTCCTTCCAATCCGCTGCTGGGGACATAGCTAACATATCCCAGTTCGCCGTGCATTGCTGCATCCGCCAGGTGACCGATGCCCTTTTCAGAAGGAGACGCCAATTCATCTCCTTCCCCATGGCCCTGGAGAGGCAGCATCAGCGTGCACTGGGATTTGCAAGATTCGCGGCCTTCCCCTTGGTGCAGGGTGCCATTGACTGTACGCATGTGGCTTTGCGGGCACCTGTGGAGCATGCCGAGGATTACCGCAACCGGAAGGGCTACCATTCCCTCAATGTGCAGCTGGTGTGTGACCACAAGCAGCGCATCCTAGCTGTCAATGCCCGCTTTCCAGGCAGCAGCCACGATGCCTTTATCCTGCGGCAGACAACTGTGCGTGACATGTTCGAGGCACAGCCTCCCCCAAGAGGATGGCTTCTCGGGGACAAAGGCTATCCTTTGTGTACCTGGCTCATGACCCCGCTCCGCGCGCCCAGGACCCCTGCTGAAGAGGCATACAACGAGAGTCATCAAGCGAGCAGGAACATAATCGAGCAAACAATTGGCATCCTCAAGCAGCGGTTCCGCTGCCTGGATCGTTCCGGCGGATCTCTGCAGTATTCCCCGGACCGAGTGTCCCAATTCGTCGTTGTTTGCTGCATGCTGCACAACCTGGCTCTCCGCAGGACTCAGGCACTGCCACCTCACGTTGGACCACCACCTCAGGAGGAGGAGCAGGAGGCGCATGAGGAGGAGGAGCAGGAGGAGGAGGAGTACCATCCCAGGAGGGAGCGAGAAGGTCCAAGGGCCGTCCGTCGGCGGCTTATTGAACGTCACTTCTAAGCCCCCTGTCAGGGAATGCCTTGTGGCCATGAAGGAACATGAACGCAGCCGCTCCGCAAGCCCTCAGCCGGCGAAGGCAACAAACACTTACAGCAACAAACATGGACACTGTCTGAATAAAGAGAAATCTTTATTTTAGACCAATGAAACCCCTTCACACATGAAACCCAGAAACATTAAACGGCCCCAAAAAACAGTACATCAAATGACTCACTCCCACAACCTGGGGAGGAATAACTGAACATTTGTTCAAAAATGGCCTTCATCCTCGGCCTTAACCCAAAAAACATCCCCAGAAACAAAACAACCATGGCCAAAAGAAACATAGGCATCGCCATATAAAATAACACTTGGCCACACCGTCTACTTCTTGGGCCGCGAGGGCGAGACCTTGTCGAGCCTTCTGGGGCCCCTGCCCGGCCTGCTGCTCCTCCGCAAGCTCTGCCCAGTGGCTGCTGCGAGGCTGGGGAAAGGCTCCTGAGGGTTAGATGTCCTTCCGGCAGATGCCCTTGGGGGGCGGCCTAGACGGGGTTTGCCCCTCGAGGGGCCGGCTGGTGATTGGCGCAGCTGTGCCTGGCCAACATCATTCGCAGCCGCTTGCCGTTGAGGCGCCACTGGGGGAGTGGCGGTGATGGCTGGAGGAATGTGTGCAATCTGGCGGATGGTCGGCCCTGGCTGGTGATGTGCCACTCTGGCACTCGCACGGGCCCGCACTGCAGCATGCGCACCAATCTGCCGAAGGGCAGCCCGCTGTGCTGCTGCAGCGCGGCGGGTGTCCAGGCGATGCCTGGCTGACGCAGCGCGTGTGGCAGCAGTCAGTGCCCCTGTTGCCCTGGTCTGCGACCGCAACAGAGCAGCCACTGTCTGGACGGCATCACTGATCAGCCGGCCACTCGCGGCATGTGAGGCCCCAAACTCGCGCACACTACTAGCCAGGGACTCGATGGCCTCAGGCATCCGTGCCACTACCCCCATCAGCTCGGTGTGCCGGCGATCCGAATCCTGGGCCATTTGATCGAGGTGGCGCACCTCCTCTGAGTTGAAGGTGCCGGACTGGAGTCCGGACTCTCCCGCTGGGGAGCAGGGGGCAGAGCTGGCCGACCCTTGCCACGTTGCCGGCAGCGACTGGGCCCAGCAACTGCACTCCCCTCCGATCCTTCCCCCCTCTGGGGGGAAGGCCGCGGACCAACCGCAGCCCTCCTGGGTTGCTGGACGCCACTGGTCCCAGCAGCTCCACTCCCCTCCGACACTTCCTCCAGGCTCTCCTCCAGGGAAGACGTGTCCACTACTTCGGCATCTGCAGCCACACCTGACTGCTGCCCTGATGGCCCGCCTTCCTGTTCCTCCTCCTCCTCCTCCTCCTCGGAGGGGCTGACACTGGCAGCTTCAGGGAGCTCCTCGTCACCAGCTGAAAGCAGGAAGGCACAAGAGTAGCTTTAGAGTGAGGAGAGGGCGTCAGCGAGGGAGGCATGACTGGTGGCATTCAGCGCATTGGTCGGACAATGGCAAAGGAGGTAGATCGGATGCGCAAGTGCGACGAGAGAGGTCCAAAAGGTGATATCTATACCATTGTGGCCCAAAAGAGGGTCGGCATCTCCACAGGCGACGGGCCCAATCACCCGGGCTCCCATGAGGCGACTCACGCGCTCCTCCAGGGGAGTGAGCTCCTGGATCTGGGGGCGGCCTCCCCCGGTCTGCTCCTGGTGCCTTCGGTTGTTGGCAAGTTTTGCCTGCAAGAGAAAGGACGGCCTGTAAGTACGGTGTGTAGCCCTGATGTGGTGTGCACTGCCTCCCATGGTGGAATAGCTTGGCCAGTGTGTAGCCCTGATGTGGTGTGCACTGCCTCCCATGGTGTAAAGTGCAGAATGTGCAATTGATGTTCATGACTGTCCCATAGCTGCTGGCTGAGGGCTGGCCATTAGGGCTTTCAGGTCCCTTTGCCCATCATGTCAGGTGTACATGCAAGGATGAGGAGGAGACTGGAAAGGGTACTCACCCTGACAATCCTGGTCAGGTCATTAAACTTCTTCCGGCATTGGACATTGTCCCTGGGGGCATCGCCGGTGGCTGACACCCAGCGGGCGACCTCCCTCCAGGCTTTCCTATAGACGCTGGTGGGAGGCTTCCTGCCAGTGTCCGGGAACAAGATGTGCTGTCTCTTCTCCAAGGCCCTCACCATCACCTTCAAGTCATGGGCTGAGAAGCGCAGGGCACACTCACGGGCCTTCTGTACCGTTGCCATGGCTCCTTCTGATCACCAGCAGTGTTCAGGCCTAGCTGGAAGGCTGCAGTGTGCAGGCCGTTGCAGCAGAGCAAGTCGACCCTTCCCCCTTTAAGAGCTGGCCGGCGCCACGGTGTCTGCTGTCAATCAAGAAATGACCGCACCTGCGCTGCGCCCGGCCTCGGCGCTATCCCTCTGCACTGCCGGCTTAGCGCCTAAAGATAGGCGTGCAACGCCAGTTTTAGCGCTCAAGCAACCTCTTAGGGCGAAGCTACTGAATATCGGCGAAGTGCCATCGACTTTGCGCCGGGCGCAAACTTTAGCGCCCGCCCGACTTTACCGCCCCAAAAGTGGCTATACTGAATTTCTAGGCCTCGTTTTCACATTTCTCCAAGGCCTCACCCACTCTACCATAGCAATTTCCTGCTGCCTTTCAATTCAATTCAATTCAATTCAAATCGCTTTATTGGCATGACAAGTTACATCTTATGTTGCCAAAGCATCGGAAAACATTCATGCTTGTTCACAAAAATACAGATCTATCCATACAGTGTACAAACAGATATATCCCTGAGTGTATAAATATACATTCATATCATTTATATATACTCTTTTCTTATATTTAGTGGTTGTCCCTCTGTTTATGGCAAGCTGTAACATAGTGTGCCGCTAGTGTTACACAATTTCTCTCTTCCCCTAGTAGGTATGGGAGTTTTTGGTCGTCATTCAAATTTCTGAATTCCGGGCATATTTTTGTGAATTTTGGGTAGAAATTCTCCCTTATGCCCTGATATTTTCTACAAGCTCACCTCCTCAGGCTCCTTACCCCCCCCCCCCCACCCACCCCCCAACTCTACTCTCCTTCTCACTCTTTGCTCCTTTTTGCTTGGTGGCCGCTCATTGTCAGTATGACGACCTACCATCTGGAATTATCTGCCCAGTTCCTTGCCCCTTGCCATCGTGCCATAGTGGTTATGTTACTGGACTAGTTAATCCAGAAGTCTGCACTAATGATCCAGAGCACATGAGTTCAAATACCCACCACAACAGCTGTGGAATTTAAATTCAATTAATTAAATAAATCTAGAATAAAAAGCTAGTAACAGTAATTGTTGACCATGAAACTGCCAGATTGTTGTAAAAACACATCTGGTTCACTGCTGTCCTTTAGTCTGGCCTACATATGACTCCAGACCCACAGCAATTTGGCTGACTCTTAACTGCCCTCTGAAATGACCCAGCGAGACCCTCGGTTGTATCCACGAAGGTGGCTCACCACCATCTTCTCAAGGGTAATTAGGAATGGGCAGTAAGTGCTGACCTTGCCAGCGATGCCCACATCTCGTGAATGAATAAATAATAGGACCCTCCACTTCAACCGGGAACGCCGGTTCCCAACCCCAGCCTCTCCATTTGTTTCTCTTTTCCCACACTTGGTGCTCACTTTGATCCTCATCTGAGGAGTTCTCGACGAGTGCAGATTCTTGGGATTTTTTTAAACTGGAAAAACAAGAGTCGTCCACGTCCAGCTTCAAAAAGGAAATGAAACAAATCAAATCTCTGAAGAGACTTAACATTAAACATGTTTCTATGCAAGACTCCGACATAAGTTTTGGAAATGTTATTCACAAGCATACGGAATAGCTATTCAACACAGGTACTTTAAAAAAAAAGCAGATAGGGTAAAAGTTGCCTGAGAAATAAAAGGCGACTTCAGAAATATCTGTTCAATTTAACACAATCTTAAATAAACAATGTAAATGAAAAGTATAGAATTGCAGGTTTCTAAATCAGCTGGTTTTTTGAAACAAAAATATCTTCCACTAGTGATCATTGCTGGGGAAATTCAGCTGCAGCTAGAATTGATTGATTGTTTCCACTGCACGATGATTCCAGTGTCACAGAAAGCTCAACATGCTCAGTGACTCAGCTCCAGCCCTACAATCTGGTACCATTGTTTATACAGACTGCTGGCATGCCTGAATGCACCACTCCTGCTTTACCGGGTAGTACAGCCATACTGCAATCTTCTCCTTATTCAGTCCCTTGGAACCGAGGATGACTTGCTTCCACATTAAAAATGAGTTCTCAGGTGACTGATGAGTCCAATGCGGGACCTACAGTCTCTGTCACAGGTGGGGCAGACGGTGGTTGAAGGGGCGGGTGGGTGGGGTGCTTGGGTTGACATGCGCTCCTTCCGCTGCGTGCGCTTGCCTTCCGCTTGCTCCCGGCGAAGAGACTCGAGGTGTTCGGCGCCTTCCCGGATGCTGCTCCTCCACTTTGTGCGGCCTTGGGCCAGGGATTCCCAGGTGTCAGTGGGGATGTTGCACTTTTTCAAGGAGGCTTTGAGGGTGTCCTTGAAGCGTTTCCTCTGCCCACCTGGGGCTCTCTTGCCATGTCGGAGCTCCGAGTAGAGCGCTTGTTTTGGGAGTCTCGTATCGGGCATGCGGACGATGTGGCCTGTCCATCGGAGCTGATTGAGCGTGGTCAAAGCTTCGATGATGGGGATGTTGGCCTGAGCAAGAAAACTGAAGTTAGTGCGCCTGTCCTGCCAATGGATTTGCAGGATCTTGCGGAGGCAGCGTTGGTGGTACCTCTCCAGTGCTTTGAGGTGCCTGCTGTACATGGTCCATGTCTCTGAGGCATACAGAAGGGCGGGTATCACTACTGCTCTGTAGACGATGAGCTTGGTGCTGGGTTTGAGGTCCTGGTCTTCAAACACTCTCTTCCTCAGGCGACCGAAGACTACACTGGCACACTGAAGGCAGTGTTGGGATAGGGAGAAGGGGAAGTGCAACAAGACCTGGGTGTCCTTGTGCACCAGTCACTGAAGGTAAGCATGCAGATGCAGCAGGCGGTTAAGAAGGCAAATGGTCTGTTGGCCTTCATAGTGAGAGGATTCGTGTACAGGAGCAAGGATGTCTTGCTGCAGTTGTACAGGGCCTTGGTGAGACCACACCTTGAGTATTGTGTGCAGTTTTGGTTGCCTTATCTGAGGAAGGATGTTCTTGCCATGGAGGAAGTGCAGCGAAGATTCACCAGACTGATACCTGGGATGGCAGGAATGACATATGAGGAGAGATTGGGTTGATTGGGCTTATATTCGCTGGAGTTTAGAAGAATGAGAGGGGATCTCATTGAAACTTATAAAATTCTAACAGGTCTAGACAGACTAGATGCAGGAAGGATGTTCCCGATGGCTGGGGAGTCCAGAACCAGGTGTCACAGTCTAAAGATAAGGGGTAAGCCATTTAGGACTGAGATGAGGAGGAATGTCTTCACCCAGAGAATGGTGAACCTGTGGGATTCTCTACCGCAGAAGGCAGTTGAGGCCAATTCATTAAATATATTCAAGAAGGAGTTAGATATATTTCTTAAGGCTAAAGGGATCAAGGGATATGGAGAGAAGGCAGGGACAGGGTACTGAATTTGGATGATCAGCCATGATCTCATTGAATGGTGGAACAGGCTCGAGGGGCCGAATGGCCTACTCCTGCTCCTATCTTCTATGTTTCTATGTTGGACTTCGTCATCGAGGTCTGCCCTTGTTGACAGTAGGCTCCCGAGGTATGGAAAGTGGTCCACGTTGTCCAAGGCCTTGTCACGGATTTTGATAATCGAGGGGGCAATGCTGTGCGGCGGGGGCCTAAATGCACCACTCCTGGTTTACAGGGTAGTACAGCCAGTACCACAATATGTGACTGCCGCATGGGATGGCAACAAGTTCACCACTGATCTGCACAAGATAAGGGAATGAGTGCAAGCTTCTACTTCTCAGAGTTCAGATCTCATTGAAATTTAGAAAATTCTAACAGGACTAGACAGACTAGATGCAGGAAGGATGTTCCCGATGGCGGGGGGAGTCCAGAACCAGGGGCCACAGTCTAAGGATAAGGGGTAAGCCATTTAGGACAGAGATGAGGAGGAATTTCTTCACCCAGTCCCCCCCCCCAGTTCTCTGTGTATTATCAAAGCAGCGACCTTCCTTTGCAAAGCAGGAATTAACGTGTGAAGGTGGCACATAAGTGATCGCAGTGCTTATCAGTCTCATTGCAGGTCATTAAGTAGCCTATTGTGTAAACAATGGTTGCAATCTCCTGCGTGTATCTGGAAGCAATTTGAAAGGTTTCTGGGGCAACAGGACAGACCTAAAGAAGCTTGCGACAAATGACCACTGCATTACATTAACAACTTGCATATCTCTTGAATGCAGTGTTTAATTATTGAACAGGGCAACCTAGTTTCCAAGGGGCATAGGTTGAGACTGGGACTGAGGCAGTGACATCGACAAGAAAAGAGAATAATACGTTGTAAAGCTTTAATATCCCCCCGCCCCCTGGGTCAGGCATAGATAGTGAGAAAAGGCTTCATTACTGCAAGAAAACTCTGTGATTGATCTAACCGGGGAAGGAAATATCTCTGCAAATAACCAAGTGCCAGATTTTAGGCCCTACCTGCTTTTGCAGTTGAATCTAAATGAAGTGTCGCTGCAGATTCAGCTGCTTCGAGCAGCTCAAAACATCAGAAACTCCACAGACTAGACTAAGTAGGTCATTTGATTTAACCGCAGTGCTGTCTTTGGAATAAATGTTGAGATTCTCATCTGGAACGAAATTGTTTGAATAAACAATTGTGGTGAAGATATTCCCGAGGCACTAACTGACCTGGGCCATGATTGAGGTTTAGCAGCAGCAGAATGGAGAGGGGATTGATCCCGCGGATTACTGGGAGGACAGGGAATGGCAATGGGAATGGGCGGTTCCTCAACTTCAATGAGGATGGTCTTTGATGGCCTATTTGACCCTGAGCTGAGCTTCTGACCCCATGGCCTAGAAATTGAGTAGCCTTAGCGCCGCATTTGAGGCGCTAGAGGGCCTAGCGCTGGAGTTATGGCCAGTTTAGAAATTCCCTGGGGCCCTAGAATCGGCGGTAGACCGGTTGCGCTGCGCCGGCACCGATGACGTCATCGGTGTGCGCAGCGTCCCGGTTGCCGTGGTGACGGGCCCCAGCGCCGAAATTGAGTTGCGGCCGCCTCGCCCGTGGCAGCCGCAACTAAGATTTTTTCAACCGAGTCTTCCCCGAGTTAGCGCCGGCGCATTAAGGTCGCGCGGCGGCCGGCCGCTTTCCCGCCGGCCGCCTGCCCGCACCTCCCTCCCCGGACTCCTCCCCCCCCCCCCCGCGGAACAGATGCGTCTGGCCTGCAAGCCCGGCACTTGTCCGAGGTGCCGGGCTCATTTTTTTCAATATTTGAACGGACAGCGGGCGGGTGCAGGCAGCTCCTCCTTAACTGAAGGAGGAGGCCTGCACTTCCCCAGCCTGCCGCACCGCATCGGGTCCCGCAGCGCCGGATTAGCGCTGCAATGTGGCAGTCAGCGCCCATTGGGAGGCGCTCACGCCCGCCAGTAGCGCCGGCAGCCGTCTGGGCGCGGCGCAACTGAATTTTTGGCGCGCGCAGGGGGACTTAGCGCCGGCGCTAAATTTCCGGCGCTAAAGCCCTGGCGCGGCGCCAACTCAATTTCTAGGCCCATATCTTCTCCATCACCAAGACCGCCTCCTTCCACCTCCGTAACACCGGCCGTCTCCGCCCTTGCCTCAGCTCATCCGCTGCTGAAACCCTCATCCCTGCCTTTGTCATCTCCAGACTCGAATATTCCAACGCTCTCCGGGCCGGCCTCCCACATTCCACCCTCCGTAGACTTGAGCTCATCCAAAGCTCTGCCGCTCCCGTGTCCTAACTCGCCCCAAGTCCCGTTCGTCCATCGCCCACTGTGCTCGCTGACCTACATTGGCTCCCAGTCCGGCAAATTGTCAAATTAAAAACTCTCATCCTTGTGTTCAAATCCCTCCATGGCCCTCGCCCCTCCCTATCTCTGTCACCTCCTTCGGCCCTACAACCCGCCCTATCTCTGTAACCTCCTCCAGCCCCTACACCCCTCCCTATCTCTGTAACCTCCTCCAGCCCCCTACAACCCTCCCTATCTCTGTCACCTCCTCCGGCCCTACAACCCTCCCTATCTCTGTAACCTCTTCCGGCCCTACAACCCTCCCTATCTCTGTCACCTCCTCCGGCCCTACAACCCTCCCCATCTCTGTCACCTCCTCCGGCCCTACAACCCTCCCTATCTCTGTCACCTCCTCCAGCCCTACAACCCTCCCTATCTCTGTAACCTCTTCCGGCCCTACAACCCTCCCTATGTCTGTCACCTCCTC
The DNA here is from genome assembly GCF_052327205.1 of Somniosus microcephalus. Lineage (NCBI taxonomy): Eukaryota > Metazoa > Chordata > Chondrichthyes > Squaliformes > Somniosidae > Somniosus > Somniosus microcephalus. The sequence continues at coordinate 4,325,955 of NC_141020.1, forward strand.
CGGCCCTACAACCCTCCCTATCTCTGTCACCTCCTCCGGCCCTACAACCCTCCCTATCTCTGTAAACTCCTCCAGCCCTACAACCCTCTGAGATCTCTGCGCTCCTCCAATTCTGGCCTCTTGAGCATCCCCCGATTTTAATCGCTCCACCATTGGCGGCCGTGCCTTCAGCTGCCTGGGCCCCAAGCTCTGGAATTCCCTCCCTAAACCTCTCCGTCTCTCTCTCCTCCTTCAAGACACTCCTTAAAACCTCTGTCTTTGACCAAGCTTTTGGTCACCCGTCTGAATGTCTCTTTATGTAGCTCGGTGTCAAATGGTCATTTTAGTCAAGTATTAGATGCCTATGGAACTATAAGGATGTGATGATCCATCCATTGGCAAATCCTGGGCTGGGGGTGGGGGGTGCATCGATTACCCACCCACCCTGGAATATGCTGAGATCGCCAACACAGAAAGTTGTTCCTTGTTTTCCAGTCACCCCATTCAGGACATAAGAACATAAGAAATAGGAGCAGGAGTCAGCCATTCGGCCCCTTGAGCCTGCTCCGCCATTCAATGAGATCATGGCTGATCTTCTGCCTCATCTCCACTTTCCTGCACTATCCCCATATCCCTTGATTCTCTTAATATTCAACAATCTATCGATCTCTGTCTTGAATATACTCAACGACTGAGCCTCCACAGCCCTCTGGGACAGAGAATTCCAAAGATTCACCACCCTCTGAGTGAAGAAATTTCTCCTCATCTCAGTCCTAAATGGCCGACCCCTTATTCTGAGACTGTGACCCCTGGTTCTAGACTCCCCAGCCAGGGGAAACATCCTCCCTGCATCTACCCTGTCAAGCCCTGTAAGAATTTGGTCTGTTTCAATGAGATCACCTCTCATTCTTCTGAACTCTGGAGAATATAGGCCTAGTCTACTCAATTTCTCCTCATAGGACAATCCCCCCATAGAAGCATAGAAACATAGAAGATAGGAGCAGGAGTAGGCCATTCGGCCCCTCGAGCCTGCTCCGCCATTTAATGAGATCATGGCTGATCATCCAAATTCAGTACCCTGTCCCTGCTTTCTCCCCATATCCCTTGATCCCTTTGGCCTTAAGAAATATATCTAACTCCTTCTTGAATATATTTAATGAATTGGCCTCAACTGCCTTCTGTGGTAGAGAATTCCACAGGTTCACCACTCTCTGGGTGAAGAAATTCCTCCTCATCTCTGTCCTAAATGGCTTACCCCTTATCCTTAGACTGTGACCCCTGGTTCTGGACTCCCCCGCCATCGGGAACATCCTTCCTGCATCTAGTCTGTCTAGTCCTGTTAGAATTTTATAAGTTTCAATGAGATCCCCTCTCATTCTTCTAAACTCTAGCGAATATAAGCCTAATCGACTCAATCTCTCTTCATACGTCATTCCTGCCGTCCCAGGAACCAGTCTGGTGAACCTTCGCTGCACTCCCTCCATGGCAAGTATATCCTTCCTTAGGTAAGGAGACCAAAACTGCACACAGTACTCCTGGTGTGGTCTCACCAGGACAGTGGCTGAAGGAAATTGGAAACCAAAGTACGAGTCACTGGACAGGTGTGATCGGTGATGCGATGTATACAGATGTGCCTTTAACATACAACATGTCTTTCTAGCTGTGACCTCAATTAGAATCGACAGGTGATGCTTTATTCCAAAGTTTTTTTTTTTTGCGAACGTCATTTTTGGAGGATTATAGATTTAAACCCACAACGACAAAACAATAAAACAATCTCAAGGCAAAAAGAAAAATCCCATTACTTTTGCAACACCAAGTAATTTTCTGTTTAATGTTACATTCATTGGGCTTTCTATCTCTGGGTGCACAGATATCGAGATTCAATTTTGTGATTGATGGGTCTCATTGTTTGAACTCAGTGCATTTGTTGAGAACTAAACAATTCTTTGCAAAAGTCTGACCCGAATTGTCATACAGTCTGTCGTCAGTCACAAAGAAGAGGCGGTTAAGGATTTTAAACTTGGCCTAGATTTTGGCAGACTCAATTGGTTTTTCCATGGAAGACCAGTTACGGAAAATGACAGTTTTATTCCCGTCAGGAACCTGTGACAGCATCTGCTCCTCGTCTGAGAGTTGAGCTTCTAGTTATGAAGCGGTTTTACTGGAGTGGATACCGGCCCATCTCCGCCCCTGCCTCAACTCGTCTTCTGCTGAAATCCTCATCTGTGCCTCACCTCCAGACTTGACTATCCCACCGCTCTCCTGGCCGGCATTCCAGCTACCACCCTCCATAAACGTGAGGTAATCCAAAACTCGGCCGCCCCGTATCCTGACTCGCACCCAGGCCCGTTCACCCACCACCCCTGTGCTCACTGACCTACATTGGCCCCCCAGTCCACCAACCTCAACCCCCCCTCCCTATCTCTGTGACCTCCTCCAGCCCTACACCCCTCCGAGATCTCCGCGCTCCTCCAATTCTGGCCTCTTGCGCATCCCCCGATTCCCATCGCTCCACCATTGGCGGCCGTGCCTTCAGCTGCCTGGGCCCCGAGCTCTGGAATTCCCTCCCTAAACCTCTCCGCCTCTCTCTCCTCCTTTAAAAGGCTTCTTAAAACCCACCTCTTTGACCAAGCTTTTGGTCACCTGTCCTAATGTCTCCTTATGTGGCTCGGGGTCAAGTTTGATCTGATTTATGCTCCTGTGAAGCACCTTGGGACATTTTACTATGTTAAAGGCGCTATAGAAATGCAAGTTGTTGTTGTTGTTGTTGCCAATTTGGACACAGCAAGATCCCACAAACAGCAATGAGATAAATGACCATCTAACATCTTTCACACTGTTGTTTGAAAGAAAGAAAGAAATTGCATTTATATAGCGCCTTTCACAATCTCAGGATGTCCCAAAGCACTTTACAGCCAATGAAGTACTTTTGGAAGGGCAGTCACTGTTGTAATGTAGGAAGGGTAGGTATTGGTGGCCAGGACACAAGGAGAACTCCCCAGCTTTTTTTTTTGAATAGGGCCATGGAATCTATTTTTTAAAATTTGTTTATGGGATGTGGGCGTCGCTGGCAAGGCCGGCATTTATTGCCCATCCCTAATTGCCCCTTGCGGAGGTGGTGGTGAGCCACCTTCTTGAACCGCTGCAGTCCGTGTGGTGAAGGTACTCCCATGGTGCTGTTAGGGAGGGAGTTCCAGGATTTTGACCCAGCGACGATGAAGGATCGGCGATATATTTCCAAGTCAGGATGGTGTATGACTTGGAGGGGAACTTGGAGGTGGTGGTGTTCCCATGGGCCTGCTGCCCTTGTCCTTCTAGGTGGAAGAGGTCGCGGGTGTGATGAAATATATTCCATTCATCACTGCCTGTTTTCTGTGTCTTGTAACTGCCTGCTTTCTGTGTCTTTTCCCTTCCCCCAGTCCTCATCTATATATATAAAGCGGCTCTTCTGCCTGTCTGTCTGTCCGCCTGGTCTCGATACGTTTGGAAGTTACAGAGCGTGCCGACGCGCGCGTCGCCTCAAAAGAAAGGTTGCGATTCCGGACCGGTCATCGGCGTATTTATGTTTCGGCCGGACAAAAATCCCGCCCGCGGTATCCCAAAAACGTTCAGCGTTCCGCTCATTAGCATCTCATTAGCGACCGTGTGACGTCGAGGTCTTCCTACAGTTGAGTGTCGAGTGACTCGACGATTGACCAATCCTACGCTTCGGTGACCTGACCGGTCGACCAATGTGGGCGTGTGTGGGCGGGCCTTATCCTTCTGAACCGAGGTGAGTGGCCGCCATCTTGATTTTCCACAATTTTTTCCCCCACACTTTCTGTGTGTTAGGGAACTAAGGTAAATATTTGAATTATGTGTTTGAAATAAATTGTTAATTAATTCCCTGTTTTATATTGTGTTTAGCAACCCCCCCTCCCTCCTCCTCACCCTCGCGCAGGGGGGACTTGGTGCTGGTCTCCAGGCCCGCTGCAGGCAGGCCTGAAGCTCCAAAAATTTCTCTATCTCTCTCTCTTCCCTCTCTCTCTCTCCTTCTCCTCTTCCCTCTCTCTCCTTCTCTTCCCTCTCTCTCCTTCTCCTCTTCCCTCTCTCTCCTTCTCTTCCCTCTCTCTCCTTCTCCTCTTCCCTCTCTCTCCTTCTCTCTCTACTTCCCCCTCTCAGGTTTGACGGTGTCGGGGCCCGAAGTGAGCCGCTCTAACGGCCGCCAGCCCGCGGGGTTTCCCTGCCTACTCCCCGCGGGCCGCCTCGCGGTGCTGGCACTGACCGCGCATGCGCCGCCTGCCCGCGAGAGCCCGCTCTGGCTTTTTTTTAAAACGGCAACCACGCATGCGCACGCCCGTTGCGCAGCCGCCTTGACGCCGGCACGCATGCGCACGGCCCCCGTGACGCCAGCACACAGCCTCGTGAGATCGCGGGGGGGGGGGAGAGAGCCTCGGGAAATCGCGGGGGGGAGAGCCTCGGGAAATCGCGGGGGGTGGGGGGGGGGAGAGAGCCTCGGGAAATCGCGGGAGGGAGAGCCTCGGGAAATCGCGGGGGGGGGAGAGCGAGCCTCGGGAAATCGCGGGGGGGGGAGAACCTCGGGAAATCGCGGGGGGCGGGGGGGGAGAGAGCCTCGGGAAATCGCGGGGGGGGGGGAAGAGCCTCGGGAAATCGCGGGGGGGGGGGAAGAGCCTCGGGAAATCGCGGAGGGAGAGCCTCGGGAAATCGCGGGGGGGGGGCGAAAAGAGAGAGCCTCGGGAAATCGCGGGGGGGGGGGCGAAAAGAGAGAGCCTCGGGAAATCGTGGGGGAGAGAGAGGGTGGGGGAGAAGAGCGAGGGGGGGGAGCGGGTGGGGGGGAGCGAGAGGGGGGGGAGCGAGGGAGGGTGAGCGAGGGAGGGTGGGGGGAGGGGAGCGAGAGGGGGGGAGGGCAGGGGGGAGGGGAGCGAGAGGGGGGAGGGCAGGGGGGAGGGGAGCGAGAGGGGGGGGAGGGCAGGGAGGGGGAGGGAGGGTGAGAGAGCAAAGCAGGGAGAGACGGGGAGGGAGAGAGAGGGTGAGGGAGGGAATGAGTGAAGGGGCGGGACAGGGAGGGAAAGAGTGAAGGGGTGGGAGAGCTTACCTTCTTCCTTCCTTCGCAGGGGTCCATCGGGCCACCTTCCCCCCCCCCCGTCGCGCTCTCTCTCTTCCCCCCCCCCGTCGCGCTCTCTCTCTTTCCCCCCGTCGCGCTCGCTCTCTTCCCCCCGTCGCGCTCTCTCTCTTCCCCCCGTCGCGCTCTCTCTCTTCCCCCCGTCGCACGCTCTCTCTTCCCCCCCGTCGCGCTCTCTCTCTTCCCCCCCGTCGCGCTCTCTCTCTTCCCCCCGTCCCGCTCTCTCTCTTCCCCCCCGTCGCGCTCTCTCTCTTCCCCCGTCGCGCTCTCTCTCTTTCCCCCCGTCGCGCTAGCTCTCTTCCCCCCGTCGCGCTCTCTCTCTTCCCCCCGTCGCGCTCTCTCTCTTCCCCCCGTCGCGCTCTCTCTCTTCCCCCCGTCGCGCTCTCTCTCTTCCCCCCGTCGCGCTCTCTCTCTTCCCCCCGTCGCGCTCTCTCTCTTCCCCCCGTCGCGCTCTCTCTCTTCCCCCCCGTCGCGCTCTCTCTCTTCCCCGTCGCGCTCTCTCTCTTCCCCCCCGTCGCGCTCTCTCTCTTCCCCCCGTCGCGCTCTCTCTCTTCCCCCCGTCGCGCTCTCTCTTCCCCCCCGTCGCGCTCTCTCTCTTCCCCCCCGTCGCGCTCTCTCTTCCCCCCCGTCGCGCTTGCTCTCTTCCCCCCGTCGCGCTCTCTCTCTTCCCCCCGTCGCGCTCTCTCTCTTCCCCCCGTCGCGCTCTCTCTCTTCCCCCCCGTCGCGCTCTCTCTCTTCCCCCCCGTCGCGCTCTCTCTCTTCCCCCCGTCGCACTCTCTCTCTTCCCCCCGTCGCGCTCTCTCTCTCTTCCCCCCCGTCGCGCTCTCTCTCTTCCCCCCCGTCGCGCTCTCTCTTCCCCCCCGTCGCGCTCTCTCTCTTCCCCCCCGTCGCGCTCTCTCTCTTCCCTCCGTCGCGCTCTCTCTCTTCCCCCCCGTCGCGCTCTCTCTCTTCCCCCCGTCGCGCTCTCTCTTCCCCCCCGTCGCGCTCTCTCTCTTCCCCCCCCGTCGCGCTCTCTCTCTTCCCCCCCGTCGCGCTCTCTCTTCCCCCCCCGTCGCTCTCTCTCTCCCCCTCAGTCGCTCTCTCTCTCTCTCCAGTCTCTCTCTCTCTCATACTCCCAATCTCTCTCTCTCACACTCCCAATCTCTCTCTCTCACACTCCCAATCTCTCCCTCACTCCCAATCTCTCTCTCTCTATCTCCCCATTCTCTCTCTCTCTCTCTCTCTCTCTCGATCTCCCCATTCTCTCTCTCTCCCCAGTCTCTCTCACACTCCCAATCTCTCTCTCACACTCCCAATCTCTCTCTCTCACACACTCCCAATCTCTCTCTCTCTCACACACTCCCAATCTCTCTCTCACACTCCCAATCTCTCTCTCTCTCACACTCCCAATCTCTCTCTCTCTCACACTCCCAATCTCTCTCTCTCTCACTCCCAATCTCTCTCTCTCACACTCCCAATCTCTCTCTCACACTCCCAATCTCTCTCTCTCACACTCCCAATCTCTCTCTCTCTCTCACACTCCCAATCTCTCTCTCTCTCACACTCCCAATCTCTCTCTCTCACTCCCAATCTCTCTCACACTCCCAATCTCTCTCACACTCCCAATCTCTCTCACACTCCCAATCTCTCTCTCTCTCACTCCCAATCTCTCTCACACTCCCAATCTCTCTCACACTCCCAATCCCTCTCTCTCTCCTTCCCTCTCTCTCTCCTTCCCTCTCTCTCTCCTTCCCTCTCTCTCTCTCTCTCTCTCCTTCCCTCTCTCTGTCTCTCTCTCTCTCCTTCCCTCTTTCTCCTTCCCTCTCTCTCCTTCCCTCTTTCTCCTTCCCTCTCTCTCCTTCCGTCTCTCTCTCCTTCCATCTCTCTCTCTCTTTCCTTCCATCTCTCTCTCCTTCCCCCCCCCTCTCTCTCTCCTTCCCTCTCTCTCTCTCCTTCCCTCTCTCTCTCCTTCCCTCTCTCTCATTCCCTCTCTCTCTCTCTCTCTCCCATTCCCTCTCTCTCTTCCCCCCAGTCGCTCCCTCTCTCTCTTCCAACAACAACATGCCCTCGAGAAAGCCTCGGCACCGCCGGGCTCCCCCAGCTAGTGTATTATGTATTGGAATGTGCTGGAACTGGTTGTGTGCCGGGCTCCGCCCATACCTGGCTCCTTTGTAATCTAAGTTCAGTTGGGCATCAGCCTCCTGAAGGAAGACATCTCTCTATTTTACGTGTTATGTTCTGAGTTAATAAAAGCCTTACTTTTGTTCTGCTAACTTCGAGTCTCGGAATAATTGAGGCACATCAATTTTATTAACTCAATTTTCAACACTATGGATCAACTCCTGAAACCCGAACGTTTGGATTTGGATCAACATGCTCCGGACGCATCAGCACGCTTCGGACACTGGTTTGACTGTATGGAATTCTTCCTGGACAATTCCGCAGCCGTCAAAGACGCTACGGACACTGCGAAGATGAGACTCGGAATGCTACGGAATTGGGTAAGCCACCGGGTTTACCCCCTCATCCAAGACGCCGATACGTACCTGGCCGCCTGCAACACCTTAAAGGCGCATTACCAGCAGCCTACGAATGAGGTGTATGCTAGGCATCTACTCGCTACTCGCGCACAGCGACCTGGGGAATCGGTGGAGGAGTTCCTAAGCATCCTGAAAAAGCTTGGCAAGGACTGTAAGTGCCGAGATGTAAAAGCCGCAGTGTACACCGACGAGCTTGTTCGCGATGCCTTTATCACAGGCCTCAGCTCCACTCACATCCGGCAAAGACTGCTGGAAAAAAACGGAGTTGGACCTGAAACAGGCTGCGGACACCGCGCGGTCCCTGGAGATGGCCCAGAGAAACTCGGACGCCTACTCTTCAGCCCGCGCCGCCCACGCCGCCACGTGTGCGCCGAGGGCGCCGCCATCTTGGAAGGCATCTTCCCCGCCCGGCAGCCCGACACCGGCGGGGCCCAGCTCTCCCCCCAGAAGCCCTACGACAGCCGCGACGCGTCAAGGACCCAACTGCTACTTCTGCGGGCAGCCAAAGCACACCAGAAACCTGTGCCCGGCGAAAGGCACCACCTGCTTTAAGTGCGGTAAGAAGGGGCACTTCGGGAAGGTGTGCAGAGGGAACCCCGCCGGAAAACCAACCGCCGGAAAACCCGCCACCGCCGCGTGTGCGCCGTGGGAGCGGCCATCTTGGACGCCATCTTGCCCGACCTCATGGGGTCCGCCATCTTATGAGCAGACAGCGTGGACGCCATCTTGTCTCAATCAGGGCCCTACAGTGGCATCGGTCACAGTGGACCAGACCAGGCCGCATCCGCTATCCAAATCAATGGTGGACATCGAGGTAAACGGGTGCCGGGTTAAATGCTTAATTGACAGTGGAAGCACGGAGAGTTTTATCCACCCTGAACTGGCACAACAACTCTCCCTAAAGGTGGTCCCTGCTCAGGGTACCATCTCTATGGCCGATGAAACCCAGACATCGACCATTCTGGGTTACTGCACGGTACAATTGTGCGTTAACGGAACTGTGTATGATAATTTTAAAGTATTAATCATGAAGAATCTATGTGCGAGCGTGATCTTGGGTTTGGATTTCCAGTGCAACCACCAAAGCATCACGCTCAAGTACGGTGGGTCCCAGCCGCCCCTCACAGTGTGCGGTCTGGCTACCCTGAAGGTAAAGCCGCCTTCGCTATTCGCGAACCTTACCCCTAACTGCCGGCCAATAGCGACCAAAAGCAGGAGGTACAGCTGGGAGGACAGGCGGTTTATCGCGACCGAGGTAGACAGGCTCCTGAAAGAGTGCATTATTGAACACAGCAACAGCCCGTGGCGTGCCCAAGTGGTAGTGGTAAGGGGTAGCGAGAAGAAACGGATGGTGATCGACTATAGTCAAACGATCAACAGGTACACCCTACTAGACGCCTACCCGCTACCCCGCATATCAGAAATGGTGAACCAAATCGCCCAATACCGGGTGTTCTCCACCATCGACCTCAAGTCAGCGTACCACCAGCTCCCTATCAGACCAGAGGACTGCCCGTACACCGCCTTCGAGGCGAACGGACGCCTCTACCAATTCCTCAGAGTCCCCTTTGGGGTGACGAACGGGGTCTCGGTCTTTCAGAGGGAGATGGATCGCATGGTCGATGACCACCACTTGCAGGCAACCTTCCCCTACCTCGACAACGTCACCATCTGCGGTCACAACCAGTAGGATCACGACTCGAACCTCGAGAGGTTCCTGAAAACCGCACAAAAACTCAACCTCACCTATAACGAGGACAAGTGCGTTTTCAACACCACGCGCCTCTGCATACTGGGCAGCGTGGTGGAGAATGGGGAAATCGGACCAGACCCCGACCGATTGCGCCCCCTACGGGAGCTGCCCCTGCCCAACACTCCCAAAGCCCTGAAAAGGTGCCTGGGGTTATTTTCTTACTATTCCCAATGGGTCCCCAACTACTCCGACAAAGCCCGCCCCCTCTTGAAAGCATCCTCTTTTCCGCTCTCTGCTGAGGCCCACGCCGCCTTCAAAAGCATTAAGCAGGATATTGAGCGGGCCACGCTACAGGCAGTGGACGAGAACACTCCATTTCAAGTGGAAAGTGATGCGTCCGACTTCGCCTTGGCGGCCACCCTCAACCAGGCGGGGCGGCCCGTAGCTTTCTTCTCGAGGACCCTCCAAGGCCCCGAGATCAGACACTCCTCCGTGGAAAAGGAGGCCCAAGCCATCGTGGAGGCAGTGCGCCACTGGCGCCACTACCTAGCCGGCAAACGCTTCACCCTACTTACCGACCAGCGGTCGGTAGCGTTTATGTTCAACAATAAACAGAGGGGGAAGATTAAAAATGATAAGATTCTTAGGTGGCGGATCGAGCTCTCCACTTTCGAGTACGACATCATTTACCGGCCAGGGGCCCTTAACGAATCCCCTGACGCCCTCTCACGAGGGATGTGTGCCAGCGCCACCGAGGATCGGCTACAGACCCTCCACAACGACCTCTGCCACCCAGGGGTCACGCGGCTGTTCCACTTCATAAAGTCCCGTAACTTACCCTACTCGATTGAGGAAGTTCGGTCTCTGACCAGGAACTGCCGCACTTGCGCTGAGTGCAAGCCTCGGTTCTACCGCCCAGATAGAGCCCACTTAATCAAAGCTACACGGCCCTTCGAGCGGCTCAGCTTAGATTTCAAGGGCCCCCTCCCGTCCGTCGACCGCAATGTTTACTTCCTGAACATTGTGGGCGAATACTCCCGTTTCCCATTCGCCTTCCCCTGCCCAGACATGACCAGCGCCACGGTCATTAAATGCCTCAACAGCCTGTTCTGCCTGTTCGGTATGCCGAGCTATATCCACACGGATAGGGGGGCGTCCTTCATGAGTGAAGAGCTACGCCAGTACATGCTGTCCAAGGGGATCGCCACGAGCCGTACCACCAGCTACAACCCCCGGGGTAACGGCCAGGTGGAGCGAGAGAACGGGACAGTGTGGAAAGCAGTCACTCTAGCTCTAAGGACCAAGGGCCTCCCTATCTCCCGCTGGCAGGAAGTCCTCTCGGATGTGCTCCATTCGATACAGTCGCTATTGTGTACGGCCACTAATGCCACGCCTCATGAACGAATGTTTGTCTTTCCTCGGAAATCCACCTCAGGCGTATCCATGCCGTCATGGCTCTCCACCCCAGGTCCGGTACTCGTGCGAAGGCATGTGAGGGGCCACAAGACGGACCCTCTCGTGGAGCCAGTACACCTACTCCACGCCAACCCCCAATACGCATATGTCCGGCACGCCGACGGAAGGGAGGACACCGTGTCCATAAAAGACGTCGCCCCAGCCGGCATCGACAACAACCACGGCAATAGCAGCGACGACGATCACAGCAACCCTTACCCACCCACTATTCTTTCATCACCCCCGGAAGAACATCGACCAACGGCACCCCCACCAACTACCCCTTCAACAACCCCGGCGGCACCCCCGGCAGAGACCCAGGAGGCTACCGGGGACACCCAGCCAACACCCGCGGCATCACAACAGCCACGTCGGTCGCAGAGGACTATCAAACCCCCGAACAGACTAAATCTATAGAAGGGGTGAATGTGATGAAATATATTCCATTCATCACTGCCTGTTTTCTGTATCTTGTAACTGCCTGCTTTCTGTGTCTTTTCCCTTCCCCCAGTCCTCATGTATTATGTATTGGAATGTGCTGGAACTGGTTGTGTGCAGGGCTCCGCCCATACCTGGCTCCTTTGCAATCTAAGTTCAGTCGGGCATCAGCCTCCTGAAGGAAGACATCTCTCTATTTTACGTGTTATGTTCTGAGTTAATAAAAGCCTTACTTTTGTTCTGCTAACTTCGAGTCTCGGAATAATTGAGGCACATCAGCGGGTTTGGGAGGTGCTGCCGAAGAAGCCTTGGCGAGTTGCTGCAGTGCATCTTGTAGATGGTACACACTGCAGCCATGGATTAACTGCGGATTAAAAATAAAATGCCTGGGGAACTATGTAGGATGTTGGGTCATGGGGTGAAAAAAGGCCCTATATTATCGAAGGACCTGCGACTAAAGTGCCTGCCCGTGTGGTAAAGTCTTCTGCTTTCTAGGGTTACATTTCATTTTTTATCAATTTTGCTTTTTGAAGGATTAGTGTAAAATCAGTCGTGCTCGCCTTCCCGCTGTCGCCAGTCAGGTGACAATCTACCAGATTTTAGCAAGAAATTCAATGCGCTACCTTTGAACTGGCATCTGGTTGTTCTGGAAAATGGTGGCTGAAATCTTTTCATCTTAAATCTGGCAAATTAGCAGCGCTGGTTATTCAGTGAACGAGTCTCGTTTCTTCAAATCTAACATGGCACTTAGAAACTTGAAAACATACAGTGTGCCATTATCTTTAATTGGCTTGTTGACATTCTGGAGACGAACAGGCTGAAGGCAGGATTTTTTTTTGTGTTATAGGCTCCTGGAGGATTTTTTTTTTGACTGCAGCGACATAATTAGGAATAAAACGACAGACAAGGGCCCCCTTTTGTTCCATTTTTCACATTATTTGGGGGGCAGTTTAGCAATCTGGATTGTCATTCCGAATTTCTTTCTCTTCTGCTGAAACCCTTTCTCTGCCAAATCTTCCAGCCCAACCTCACAACAGGAATGTCTGCGGTTTGAGAATGAGATGTGCAGCTCCAGAATATTCGGCGTGTTGCTTGTATTAATGTGCGCCGGTGCGGATTCGAGAGGCTTCTGCGTGACCTCCTGTGAATTTGCGCCTCTTCACCCATCACTCCAGTGCCTGTCTCCGCCCCTGCCTCAGTCTGTCGGCTGCTGAGACCCTCATTCATACTTTGGTTACCTCCAGACCCGACGATTCCAACGCTCTCCTAGTCGGCCTTCCACATTCCACTCTCCGCCAACTTAAGTTCATCCAAAATTCTGCCTTTATCTTAACTCGCACCGAGTCCCGTTCACCCACCACCCCTTGTTGCTCGCTGACCTACATTGGCTCCCGGTCCGGCAACGCCTCAAGTTTTAAATGATCATCCCCCCACGGCCCTCGCCCCCCCCCATCTCTGTAATCTCCTTCAGCCCCACAACCCTCTGAGATCTCTGCGCTCCTCCAATTCTGGCCTCTTGCACATCCCCCGATTTTAATCGCTCCACCATTGGCGGCCGTGCCTTCAGCTGCCTGGGCCCCAAGCTCTGGAATTCCCTCCCTAAACCTCTCCGCCTCTCCTCCTTTAAGACGCTCCTTAAAACCGACCTCTCTGACCAAGCTTTTGGTCACCTGTCCCAATATCTCCTTATGTGGCTCGGTGTCAAATTTTGTTTGATTATGTTCCTGTGAAGCACCTTGGGACGTTTTACTACATTAAAGGCGCTATATAAATACAAGTTGTTGCTGTAGTAATATGATTTCCTGTTATAGTATCAAAATTTGGCCCATTTACTGATGGTACAAGGACTAGGGGACACAGATTTAAGGTTTTGGGCAAGAGATATGTGGGGGGATGTGAGGAAAAGCTTTTTTACGCAGCGAGTGGTGAGGACCTGGAACTCGCTGCCGACGGAAGTGGTGGAAGCGGAGACACTCGATGTTTTCAAGGGGAGACTGGATAGGCACTTGAGGGAAATAAACTTGCAGGGCTACGGGGATAGAGCGGGGGAATGGGACTGACTGGATTGCTCGACAGAGAGCTGGCACGGACTCGATGGGCCGAATGGCCTCCTTCTGTGCCATAATGACTCTAAAAAAAAATCCCAGAGTTGGTTATTATCGTGCACTGGTCGACAAAAGCTGAAACTGAGACTTCACACATTGACTAAAAAGAAAACATTTGCATTTAAAGCACGCCTTGTCATCTCGCAAACATCTTAAAGTGCTTCAAGTACAACAAATCACTCTGAAGTGCAGTGGCTGTTTATATGCCGGTAAACACAGCTGCCGTTTTGCACACAGCAAAATCCCAAAAACGAATGAGATGAAAAGCAAATGGATTTTTTTTTGCGGTGGGGGTGTGTTCACTGAGGGCGGAATCTCGGTCAGGTCACCGGAAGAAATAGAGGTAAACGAATATGATTTGGTTGGGATTACGGAAACGTGACTCAAGAATGGCCAAGACTGGGAACTCAACATCCAGGGGTATTCGATATTCAGGAAAGATAGGCAAAAAGGAAAGGGAGGTGGGGTAGCATTACTGGTTAAAGAAGGGATTAACAGAATTGTAATGAAGGATATTAGCTCTGATGATGTGGAATCTGTATGGGTAGAATTGAGAAATACTAGGGGGAAAAAACGTTAGTGGGGGTGGTATATAGACCTCCAAACAGTAAGGCGGAGGTTGGGGATGGCATTAAAAGGGAAATTAAAGAAGCGTGCAATAAGGGCACAGCAGTCATCATGGGTGACTTTAATCTACATATAGATTGGGCCAACCAAATTAGTAACAATACTGTGGAGGAGGAATTCCTGGAGTGTTTACGGGATGGTTTCCTGGACCAATATGTCGAGGAACCAACCAGAGATCAAGCCATCTTAGACTGGGTATTATGTAACGAGAAAGGATTAATTAGCAATCTTGTTGTACGAGGCCCCTTGGGTCGGAGCGATCATAATATTATCGAATTCTTCATTAAGATGGAGAATGAAGTAGTTGACTCAGAGACTAGGGTCCTCAATTTAAATAAAGGAAACTACGATGGTCTGAGGAGCGAGTTGGGTAGGATTGATTGGGGAATGGCACTCAAAGGGTTGACGGTGGATAGGCAATGGCAAACATTCAAAGACCGAATGGATGAGCTACAGAATTTGTTCATCCCAGTTTGGCATAAAAATAAAACAAAAAAGGTGACGCAACCGTGGCTAACAAGGGAAATTAAGGATAGCATAAGATCTAAGGAGAGAACATATAAATTGACCAGAAAAAGCAATAATCCTGAGGATTGGGAGCAGTTTAGGATTCAACAAAGGAGGACAAAGGGATTAATTAAGAAAGGGAAAATAGAATATGAGAGTAAGCTAGCAGGAAACATAAAAACTGACTGTAAAAGCTTTTATAGATATGTGAAGAGAAAAAGGTTGGTGAAGTCAAGCGTAGGTCCCTTGCAGTCAGAATCAGGGGAATTTATAATGGGGAACAAAGAAATGGCTACTAACTAAATACATATTTTGGTTCTGTCTTCACAAAGGAGGACACAAATAACCTCCCAGAAATGCCGGGGGACATAGGGTCTGATGAAAGGGTGGAACTGAAAGAAATCAGTATTTGTAGGGAAATGGTGTTAGGAAAATTGATGGGACTGAAGGTCGATAAATCCCCAGGGCCTGATAATCTACATCCCAGGGTACTTAAGGAAGTGGCCCTAGAAATAGTAGATGCATTGCTGGTCATCTTCCAGAATTCGATAGACTCTGGAACAGTACCCATGGATTGGAGGGTAGCTAATGTTACCCCACTATTCAAAAAAGGTGGTAGAGAAAAAGCGGGGAATTATAGACCAGTAAGCCTGACATCGGTAGTGGGGAAAATGCTAGAGTCCATTATAAAAGATGTAATAGCAGAGCACTTGGAAAGCAGTGACAGGATCGGACAAAGTCAACATGGATTTACAAAAGGTAAATCATGCTTGACTAATCTACTGGAATTTTTTGAGGATGTAACTGGTAAAATAGATAAGGGAGAACCAGTGGATGTGGTGTATTTGGACTTTCAGAAGGCTTTCGATAAGGTCCCGCATAAGAGATTAGCGTGCAAAATTAAGGCACATGGGATTGGGGGCAAGGTATTGACTTGGATAGAGAACTGGTTGGCGGATAGAAAGCAAAGAGTTGGAATAAACGGGTCGTTTTCCGAGTGGCAGGCAGTGACTAGTGGGGTACCGCAAGGATCGGTCCTAGGACCCCAGCTGTTCACAATATATATTAATGATCTGGACGAGGGAATTGGATGTAATATCTCCAAATTTGCAGACGACACAAAGCTGGGTGGGAGGGTATGCTGTGAGGAGGATGTCGTGAAACTCCAGTACGATTTGGACAGGTTGGGTGATTGGGCAGAAACATGGCAAATGAACTATAATGTGGATAAATGTGAGGTTATCCACTTTGGTGGCAAAAACAGGAAGGCAGATTATTATTTGAATGGCAATAGATTGGGAGAAGGGGAAGTGCAAAGAGACCTGGGTGTTCTTGTGCACCAGTCGCTGAAGGTAAGCATGCAGGTGCAGCAGGCGGTTAAGAAGGCAAATGGTATGTTGGCCTTCATAGCGAGAGGGTTCGAGTACAGGAACAAGGATGTCTTGCTACAGTTGTACAGGGCCTTGGTGAGACCGCACCTTGAATATTGTGTGCAGTTTTGGTCGCCTTACCTGAGGAAGGACGTTCTTGCCATGGAGGGAGTGCAGCGAAGATTCACCAGGCTGATACCTGGGATGGCAGGAATGACGTATGAGGAGAGATTGTGTCGATTGGGCTTATACTCACTGGAGTTTAGAAGATTGAGAGGGGATCTCATCGAAACCTATAAAATTCTGTCAGGCCTGGGCAGACTAGATGCAGGAAGGATGTTTCTGATGGCCGGGGAGTCCAGAACCAGGGGTCATAGTCTAAGGATAAGGGGTAAGCCATTTAGGACTGAAATGAGGAGGAATTTCTTCACCCAGAGAGTGGTGAACCTGTGGAATTCTCTGCCACAGAGGGCGGTGGAGGCCAATTCATTAAATATATTCAAGAAGGAGTTAGATATATTTCTTAAGGCTAAAGGGATCAAGGGATATGGAGAGAAAGCAGGGACAGGGTACTGAATTTGGATGATCAGCCATGATCTCATTGAATGGCGGAGCAGGCTCGAGGGGCCGAATGGCCTACTCCTGCTCCTATCTTCTATGTTTCTATGTCTACACCCTGCTTGTCTGTGAATAGTGGTGGCAGCAGAATCCATAATATCTTTTAAAAGGAAAGTGGATAAATATTTGAAAAAGAAACATTTGAAGGTGTACGGGGAAAGGGCAAGAAAATGAGACGAAGCAGGCACTTGCATGGTGGGCCGACTGGAACTGCATGGCTAGACTTGTGGCCCGTCACTCCTGTACAGCACGTTGGAGCATTCCTGTGATTTAACCATTAACCAATACATTGCTCAAAACTGTGGATGAAGGGGTTGTCGTATGAAGAAAGGTTGATACACTCATTGGAGTTTAGAAGAATGAGAGGTGATCTTATTGAAACATATAAGATTCCGAGGGGGCTCGACAGGGTAGATGCAGAGAGGATGTTTCCCCTTCTGGGGGAATCTAGAACTAGGGGGCATAGTTTCAGAATAATGTTTTAAATCGGAAATGAGGAGGAATTTCTTCTTCTCGGAGGGTCGTGAATCTTTGGAATTCTCTTCCCCAGAGAGCTGTGGAGGCTGGGTCATTGAATATATTTAAGGTGGAGATAGACAGATTTTTGAAAGGTAACAGAGTCAAGGGTTATGGGGAGGGGGCAGGGAAGTGGAGTTGAGACCAAGATCAGATCAGCCATGATCTTATTGAATGGCGGAGCAGGTTCGAGGGGCCGAATGACCTCCTGCTCCTAACTCTCATCTGAAAAATAACTTCTCTTGTTCTATAATCTGAATTAGCTTCACCAACGGACTGCCACCTCTCCTGTTCCCTCACTATTAGCCTGCATCTTATCTCATTTCAGTCTTTGTGTCGTTAATTAGGTTGAGTCCCGTTTCTCGAAATACTAAGCTTTTAGTTTAAAAAGAAAACCTTTACAATATTAAAAACAGAATGAGTTGCCAGGAACTTTTCTGAAGATCAGACCAATTTTTCCTCAGCTTACTCTACCTCCTTGGGTCAATGAATTAGATAATGAGGGGATACCTTGCAGGAATTGCAATGGTCAGAATCAAGTTGGGGTTCAAGAGATGTCCCCCACGATTCCATTCCGTTTATGTGAATTCTCAGAGCCCCTGCTGCTGTTCACATGATGTGATGATGTTGACAAGACCTCATTCAAGGTGTCAGCCGTGGCTCAGTGGGCAGCACTCGCCACTACGTCAGAAGGTTGTTGGTTCAAGTCCCACTCCAGGGACTTGAAGAACAAAAATTCAGGTTAACACCCCCCAGTGCCATGCTGAGGGAGTGCTGCACTGTCAGAGGTGCTGTCTTTCAGATGGGACATTAAACCAAGGCCCCCATCTGCTCTCGCAGGTGGATGTAAAAGATCCCACAGCACTGCTTTGAAGAAGAGCAGGGGAATTCTGTCCTGGGGGCAATATTTATCCCTCAACCATCATCACTAAAACAAATTATCTGGTCATTTTCACTTTGCTGTTTGTGGGAGCTTGCTGTGTGCAAATTGACTGCCGCGTTTCCTACATTACAACAGCGACTATACTTCATTGGCTGTAAAGCGCTTTGAGACGTCCCTGAGGTCGTGCATGCAAGTCTTTCGTCTATAGAGTTATAAGAAATAGGAGCAGGAGTCGGCCATTCGGCCCCTTCCGAGTCTGCTCCGCCATTCAATAAGATTATGGCTGACCTTTTACATCAACTCCACTTTCCCGCCCTATCCCCCATATTCCTTCATTCCCCTAGAGTTCAAAAATATATCGATCTCAGCCTTGAATATACTCAACGACTGAGCCTCCACAGCCCTCTGGGGTAGAGAATCCCAAAGATTCACCACCCTCTGAGTGAAGAAAATTTCTCCTCATCTCAGTCCTAAATGGCTGACCCCTTATCCTGAGACTGTGACCCCTGGTTCTAGACTCTCCAGCCAGGGGGAAACAGCCTCTCAGCATCTATCCTGTCAAGCCCTCCAAGAATTTTATATGTTTGAATGAGATTTTACAAATTCAGGGCTGATATCAGGAGCTTTTCCTTCATCCAGGGAATGGATTCCCAGATAGAGGAATAGAGGTGAGACTCTGGAATCATTTAAGAACCACTTGTATGGTGCTATGGGGACTGTAGGGTGGTTTGGCTGGATGAACCAAGATGGCCCTCCTCGTCTTAAATTATCTTGCGATCTTGAGTATAGAAGATTAAGGGGTGATCTAATTGAGGTGTTTAAGATGATTAAAGGAGTTGATGGGGTCGAGAGAGAGAAACTGTTTCCTCTGGTGGGGGGAGTCCAGAACAAGGGGGCATCACCTTAAAATTAGAGCCAGGATGTTCAGGGGTGATGTCCGGAAGCACTTCTTCACCCAAAGGGTGGTGGAAATCTGGAACTCTCCCCGCCAAAAAGCTGAGGCTGGGGGTCAATTGAAAATGTCAAAACTGAGATTGATGGATTTGTGTTGGGTAAGGGGTATTAAGGGATAAGGAACCCAGGCGGGTAGATGGGAGTTAAGATACAGATCAGCCACGATCTCATTGAATGGTGGAACAGGCTGGAGAGGCTGAATGACCTCCTCCTGCTCCTATCTTCATGTTTTGTGAGCACAAGGAAGAGCGAGTGTTTCAGGGGAGGGACTGTACAGAGATGTGTGCCAGTACTTCGAAGAACTATCTTTTACTGTCACAAGAGCAGACAGGCAATGCCCTGAATTCCCCACTGTAGCTCTGTTAGCAATAAACTGAACTTCAAAATGCAATGAAGCTTCCCCGTGTTGGCTCACTGGGTTGCTGAGGCATTCAGACCTGGAAGAGCACAGGAAGGCACTCTGGAGACTTGACCCCCCAAGTCAAAACCTCAAACGTTGCAAATACTTCGAGAATCTTTATTCGCCAGTGCTGATAAGAATACCCTTTAAGACGGCACGCTGTAGTCTTCACCCCGCTGAGCTCTAACCTTTGAGAAGACTTCACGCTAATGAACTCTGTGGCGGTGGATTCCCAGCTCCCAGTGGTGCGAGGGTCAAGCCACCAGCCCGGGCACCCGCTAAACGCGCTGGAAGATTGAAAGAGCGAGGAGGATTACATTGCCGACCCAGGGGAGCAGAATGCAAGACGTGACCAAACTGGAAAGTGCTCCAGAGTTTGGAGCTTGCGTGGAGTGTCGGAGCTCGCTCCCAAATTCCCCCTTCAGCCCCACAAGCAGCGAGTGCTCGTCAGAAACTCGCACCGGCCCACACCTCGCTCGCCTCTCCATCGATCCCCATGGGGGGATATTGGGGGCGATACACCTGCGCCCCCGGTCCCCGGGTGGAGAATTTACCCCAAGTGTCAGGCCCAGGAGAGCAAGAGTAAGAAAACTACAGAGTGAGCTGGAGGAGGAGGGTCCTGTGTGTCTGTCAGGTTACTCCAGCCAGAGAGAGGAACACTGACAGCTTACAGCACCCCCACACTCTCACCCTCAGCCTTCAGCTCTCGCTCCCTCCCTCACACCCCTCCACACTCTGCCTCTCACACCCCTCCACTTTCCCTCTCCCTCTCACCCCCTCTCTCTCTCTCTCTCTCCCTCCACTCTCTCTTACCTTCGTTCTCTCTCTCTCCCTCCTCTCTCACACTCATCTCTCTCTCCCTCCTCTCTCTGTCTCCCTCCCTCCTCTCTCGCTCCCCTCCCTCCTCTCTCCCTCCCCTCCCTCCTCTCTCCCTCCCCTCCCCTCCCTCCTCTCTCCCTCCCCTCCCTCCTCTCTCTGTCTCCCTCCCCTCCCTCCTCTCTCTGTCTCCCTCCCCTCCCTCTCCCTCCCCTCTCTCACACACCCCTCCCCTCCCCTCTCTCTCTCACACCCCTCCCCTCCCTCCCTCACCCCTCCCCTCCCTCCTCTCCCCTCCGCTCCCCTCCCTCCTCTCCCTCTCTCACCCCTCCCCTCTCCCTCCTCTCTCTCCCTCCTCTCTCCCTCCCCTCCTCTCTCTCTCTCTCTCTCTCCCTCCCTCCTCTCTCTCTCTCTCTCCCTCCTCTCTCTCTCGCCCTCCTCTCTCTCTCACACCCCTCCCCTCTCCCTCCTCTCTCCCTCACCCCTCCCTCCTCTCTCTCCCCCTCACCCCTCCCTCCTCTCTCTCCCCCTCACCCCTCCCTCCTCTCTCTCCCCCTCACCCCTCCCTCCTCTCTCTCCCCCTCACCCCTCCCTCCTCTCTCTCCCTCACCCCTCCCTCCTCTCTCTCCCTCACCCCTCCCTCCTCTCTCTCTCCCTCCTCTCTCTCTCTCCCTCCTCTCTCTCACACCCCTCCCCTCTCTCTCTGTCTCTGGTCCTGATGCTGAGCGGGAGCTGCCAGTAATTGCCGGGGACGCGTCAGTTCCCAGTGATTTCAGTGGGGAGCCGAGTGCGGACAGGAACCTGAGCCGCTCCAAACTTTCCACCCAATAAACTCAACATTCAGCCTTTTAGGGGGGTAACAAGAATCAGCGAGTTTGGATTGACCGAAGAGTTGTTTAAGATTGTAAAGGTGTTGTCCTTGCCCGAGTTCGGGTGATGCTGGAGATTTATAGCAGACCAATCCGGGATTAACCTTGAATTTGATGATTTTTTAGGCTGGTTTCGGGGGGTTTCAGTGACGGGTGTTGGTTCGATTCGGGGGGCTGGTCATGGGCTGCGCTCTCTCCGGGCCGGGGTGGATCCCGGTAAACCCAGTCCCGATGTGAAGGGCTCGGCTCCCGGAGTGGGCACCGGTTCGGCTCCGGATTCCGAGCCGGGTCCCCAGGAGCCGGAGCCGGGCTCGCCCGCCTCTCACCCGCCGCTGCCCGCATCCCCGGAGCAGAAACAACTGATCCGGGATTCCTGGAAAATCCTCCATCAAGACATCGCCAGGGTCGGGATCATCATGTTCATCAGGTAAGGCTGGAGAGATCCGCGGCCACACTGCCCTTTCCTGCACCCCTCTGCTTTCTCATTTCTGTTTTAACCTTCCCAGCCCTGTCCTGACTTTCGCCTCTCTTGGGTTAAGATTGGTCGGAGAACGGGACAGCACAGGAGGAGGCCATTCAGCCCATCCTGCCTCTGCTGGCTCTCGGAAAGAGCTCCCCAATTAATTCCACTTTTCCCTGATCTTGCCCCACAGCCCTGCCAAAAAAAATGTTTTCCCTTACTTCAAGTATTTATCCAATTCCCTTTTTGGTCATTTGGTAACTAGCTGACTACACCTGGTGATCGAGGACTCCTTACTCCTCACCCCTTGCCTTTTATGAGGATTCTGGTCCCGGTTTAATTGTTCATCGCTGGTTTACATGCCCTTGGAATAGTAACGCTTGCTTCTTGGTATCTGCATGCCTGCCATCCATTCTATTTGTACAGTGGAACCTGCTGATGGGGTGGGGAGATGGCCGGGGAGTCCAGAACCAGGGGTCATAGTCTAAGGATAAGGGGTCGGCCATTTAGGACTAAGATGAGGAGGAATTTCTTCACCCAGAGAGTGGTGAACCTGTGGAATTCTCTGCCACAGAGGGCGGTGGAGGCCAGTTCATTAAATATATTCAAGAAAGAGTTGGATATATTTCTTGAGGCTAAAGGGATCAAGGGATATGGGGAGAAGGCAGGGACAGGGTACTGAATTTGGATGATCAGCCATGATCTCATTGAATGGCAGAGCAGGCTCGAAGGGCCGAATGGCCTACTCCTGCTCCTATCTTCTATGTTTCTATGTTTCTAATGGTCAGGTCCCTGTGTGCCTGGAGGGGCAAACCCTCTCCAAAACTTCATTGTGTATTCTGCCCATTCCTAACCAGCTTGTGGCTGGGGCTCTAGAATAGAGAAGGTTGAGGGGTGACCTGATGGAGGTCTTTAAAATGATGTAGGGGGTTCGATAGGGTAGACGAAGAGAAGATGTTTCCACTTGTGGGGGAGACCAGAACTAGGGGATCATCAATATAAGATAGTCACTAATAAATCCAATCGGGAATTCAGAAGAAACTTCTTTACCCAGAGAGTGGTGAGAATGTGGAACTCGCTGCCACAGGGAGTGGTTGAGGCGAATAGTGTGGATGCCTTTAAGGGGAAGCTGGATAAACACATGAGGGAGAAAGGAATAGAAGGAGATGTTGATGGGGTGAGATGAAGAGGGTGGGAGGAGGCTGGTGTGGAGCATAAACACCGGCACGGACCAGAGGGGCCGAATGGCCTGTTTCTGTGCTTTAAACTCGATGTTTATTTCCCTCAAGTCAAGGTCACTTAATTGGAATGATCTGGTAATTCAATGTCTTTATCTCTCCATTTTTCGGTTTATTCATATTGCCTATTTCTTTAGTGGGAAAGCAAAGTTTAATACATCTGGAGCAGACTGTATACCAATAAAAAATTGTTTTCGACAATGATATTCCGTTCACTTTGAGTAGCTGAGTTCTGGGATGGGGAGGGGTGCTTTGGTATTTGTAGGGGATCTGCAGGATCCTGTTGCTTGTTTTGGGGTCTAAACTATTTTCTACCCCAGTAGGATGGGTTTTCTGTGCGTGGCTTGTGTGCAAACGTACAAATGACGAACACAGGTCAGTTTTGAACAGGACATGCATAAACACTTGCTGAAACTTCTATATATGTTCAAATTTTAAATAGTCTATTATTTATTCCGAGTGGAAAATTAAATTGTGCCTCTGTGTATAACAGTATTTCAGTTCATGCGTTTTGAAAATAATTTGAATTCAAATTGTATTGCAAATTTGAATAGGTTTTCTTTGAAGACAATATATTTATTTTTTATTTCTGGTCTGTTCAGGGCAGACACACAGAGGCAGGGGTATCATTTTTGCCTCCAGTGTGGGCAGTAAACTGATGCTTGTGGATCAGACATCTGTTTCACATCTTTCCTGATTTTCCTTTCTGGGCGCGGCAGATAACTGCCGCCAACCTGCAACAGTCAAAAGTGAAAATCGGCCCCAGCAAAAGAGAGACAGTGGGGGGAATTTTCCCAGCCCCTGGGGAGGTGGGTTTGGAGGCGGGTGCCATCTTCCCGGGAGGCGGGTCCCCGAGTCACGCAGGGACCCGTCTCCTCAAGGCGGGAAGGGGATTACAGGCAATTTGAGGCGCTCCCTCAGTACTGCCCCTCCGACAGTGCGGCGCTCCCTCAGTACTGCCCCTCCGACAGTGCGGCGCTCCCTCAGTACTGCCCCTCCGACAGTGCGGCGCTCCCTCAGTACTGCCCCTCCGACAGTGCGGCGCTCCCTCAGTACTGCCCCTCCGACAGTGCGGCGCTCCCTCAGTACTGCCCCTCCGACAGTGCGGCGCTCCCTCAGTACTGCCCCTCCGACAGTGCGGTGCTCCCTCAGTACTGCCCCTGACAGTGCGGCGCTCCCTCAGTATCGCCCCTCCGACAGTGCGGCGCTCCCTCAGTACTGCCCCTCCAACAGTGCGGCGCTCCCTCAGTACTGCCCCTCCGACAGTGCAGCGCTCCCTCAGTACTGCCCCTCCGACAGTGCGGCGCTCCCTCAGTACTGCCCCTGATAGTGCGGCGCTCCCTCAGTACCGCCCCTCCGACAGTGCGGCGCTCCCTCAGTACCGTCCCTCCGACAGTGCGGCGCTCCCTCAGTACTGCCCCTCCGACAGTGCGGCGCTCCCTCAGCACTGACCCTCCAACAGTGCGGCGCTCCCTCAGTACTGCCCCTCCGACAGTGCAGCGCTCCCTCAGCACTGCCCCTCCGACAGTGTGACGCTCCCTCAGTACTGCCCCTCCGACAGTGCAGCGCTCCCTCAGCACTGCCCCTCCGACAGTGCAGTGCTCCCTCAGTACTGCCCCTCCGACAGTGCGGCGCTCCCTTAGTACTGCCCCTCCGACAGTGTGGCGCTCCTTCAGTACTGCCCCTCCGACAGTGCGGCGCTCCCTCAGTACTGCCCCTCCAACAGTGCGGCGCTCCCTCAGTACTGCCCCTCCGACAGTGCCGCGCTCCCTCAGTACTGCCCCTCAGACAGTGCGGCGCTCCCTCAGTACTGCCCCTCTGACAGTGCGGCACTCCCTCAGTACTGCCCCTCTGACAGTGCGGCACTCCCTCAGTACTGCCCCTCTGACAGTGCGGCGCTCCCTCAGTACTGCCCCTCCGACAGTGCGGCGCTCCCTCAGTACTGCCCCTTTGACAGTGCGGCACTCCCTCAGCACTGCCCCTCTGACAGTGCGGCACTCCCTCAGTACTGCCCCTCCGACAGTGCGGCGCTCCCTCAGTACTGCCCCTCTGACAGTGCGGTGCTCCCTCAGTACTGCCCCTCTGACAGTGCGGCGCTCCCTCAGTACTGCCCCTCCGACAGTGCGGCGCTCCCTCAGTACTGCCCCTCCGACAGTGCGGCGCTCCCTCAGTACTGCACTGGGAGTGTCCGCCTGGATTACGTGCTCAAGTCTCTGGAGTGGGACTTGAACCCACAACCTTCTGACTCAGAGGTGAGAGAGGGTGCTGCCCACTGAGCCACGGCTGACACTTATTTAGCAACGCAAGTCTTTTTTAATAATTAAATCAAATTATCCGTTTCCCCCCCCAAAAATATTCAGAAAGAATGAAAAAATTCCTTAAAATGATCCTGTAGACATTGCTACAACAATACATATCCTATTCCCCTTAGATTTCCATTACATGCTCGCAACCCCGCTTTCCCCATTGAAAATGGGCTTTGAAGGCAAAAGAAATAAATGACACTTGTATTGCAGCTTTCATGTCCCCAGGTTATCCCGAAATGCTTCACAGGCGAAGAATGAGTTTTGAAGTGCAGACAATTTTGAGCACAGTCAGACACCACCAACCGCAGAGAAGCGAATGACCAATTAAAAAGTGCATTCCTGCCACAACAGGTGGGAATTATGTGGAATTGCTTCGAGCGTGCAGCACGGAAACAGGCCCAAGTGGTTAACGCCGGTGTTTATGCTCCACACCAGCCCCCCCGCTGCCCACCTACCCCCCCGGTGTGAGTTCCACATTCTCACCACTCTCTGGGTAAAGAATTATTTTGTCTTTTTGAAAGAAAAGTTACATAATGCAAAAGACGTGCGTAAGATCGATCCCAGTCACTTAGAAAATAAAAATATTATTTAAGTGGAGAGAGACTACAGAATGCGACGGTACAGAGGGATCTGGGTGTCCTCGTACATGAAACACAAAAAGTTAACATGTAGGTACAGCAATTAATTAGGAAGGCAAATGGATTGTTGGCCTTTATTGCAAGGGGGATGGAGTATAAAAATAGGGAAGTCCTGCTACAACTGTACGGGGCGTTGGTGAGACCACACCTGGAGTACTGGGTACAGTTTTGGTCTCCATATTTAAGGAAGGATAGACTTGCATTGGAGGCAGTTCAGAGAAGGTTCACGAGGTTGATTCCGGAGATGGAAGGCTTGTCTTATGAGGAAAGGTTGGGCAGGTTGGGCCTCTACTCATTGGAGTTTAGAAGAATGAGAGGGGATCTTATTGAAACATATAAGATTCTGAGGGGGATTGACAGGGTGGATGCTGAGAGGATGTTTCCCCTCGTGGGGGAATCTAGAACTGGGGGGCACAGTCTCAGAATAAGGGGTCGCCCATTTAAGACGGAGATGAGGAGGAATTTCTTCTCTCAGAGGGTCGTGAATCTTTGGAATTCTTTACCCCAGAGAGCTGTGGAGGCGGAGTCACTGAATATATTCAAGGCTGAGATTGACAAACATTTGAGCTACAGGGGAGTCGAGGGTTACAGGGATAGTGCAGGAAAATGGAGTTGAGGTCGATGATCAGCCATGATCTTATTGAATGGCGGAGCAGGCTCGAGGGGCCGAATGGCCGACTCCTGCTCCTATTTCTTATGTTCTTATGTTCTTACAGCAGTGCGGTCTCCAGGCGTGATTGACAGGGGGAATTAACCAATTATCTCCATTCTGGCCGAGACTTGTGAGGGTCACGATATGCAGCCTCTTTTTTTTTTGAAAGTGGTATTTGTGAGAACACGTCCATTTATTTCTCAAACTGCATTGAGAAAAGAAAGTACAATATATTTATTAGGATCTAGAGGGTGCAAAATAAGCTTTACAAGGACGATACCAGAACAGCGAGGATCTACCCGTTGGGAAAGGATGAACAGGCTGGGTCTCTTTTCTCTTGAAGTGAGAAGGTTGAGGGGTGACCTAATAGAGGACTTTCAAATTATGAAAGGTTTTGATAGAGTGGATACAGAGAGAATGTTTCCACTTGTGGGGGAGAGCAAAACTAGGGGCCATCAATATAAGATAGTCACCAAGGAATCAGATAGGGAATCAGATAGGAAATGGTATGTTGGCCTTCGTAGCGAGAGGATTCGAGTACAGGAGCAAGGATGTCTTGCTGCAGTTGTACAGGGCCTTGGTGAGACCACACCTTGAGTATTGTGTGCAGTTTTGGTCGCCTTACCTGAGGAAGGACGTTCTTGCCATTTAAGGAGTTCAGCGAAGATTCACCAGACTGATACCTGGGATGGCAGGAATGATGTATGAGGAGAGATTGGGTCGATTGGGCTTATACTCGCTGGAGTTTAGAAGAATGAGAGGGGATCTCATTGAAACTTATAAAATTCTAACAGGACTAGACAGACTAGATGCAGGAAGGATGTTCCCGATGGTCGGGGTGTCCAGAACCAGGGGTCACAGTCTAAGGATAAGGGGTAAGCCATTTATGACAGAGATGAGGAGGAATTTCTTCACCCAGAGAGTGGTGAACCTGTGGAATTCTCTACCACAGAAGGCAGTAGAGGCCAATTCATTAAATATATTCAAGAAGGAGTTAGATATATTTCTTAAGGCTAAAGGGATCAAGGGATATGGAGAGAAGGCAGGGACAGGGTACTGAATTTGGATGATCAGCCATGATCTTATTGAATGGCGGAGCAGGCTCGAGGGGCCGAATGGTCTACTCCTGCTCCTATCTTCTATGTTTCTATGTTTCAGGAGAAACTTCTTCACCCAGAGAGTGGTGAGAATGTGGAACTCACTACCACGGGGAGTGGTTGAGGTGAATACATTTAAGGGAAGGCTAGATAAACATATGAGGGAGAAGGAAATAGAGGGTTACGCTGATAGATTTAGATGAGGAAAGACGGGAGGAGGCTCGAGTGGAGCATAAACGCCGGCATGGACTGGTTGGGCCGAATGGTCTGTTTCTGTGCTGTATATTTTATGTAAAACCATCTACTTCACTAGCTCGGGGGAGAACTCTTGCAAACCCTCTCAGTGGAGATTTCAACAGCCCTGCACCCCTCTCCCTTGACCAAACAAATTGAAGACGAAGCGCTCACTGTTTTGGGAATGATGGGGGAAATCGCCTCGTCCTTTTTACTCCAGTAATACCCAGATATCCCGGTGATGTCTGCAGCACCTTTCCCTTCACCTGGGGCTCTTGGTGGGCCTCCTACTGTTGCTCCTGCCTCTATGTTTCTATGTTTCCATTTTTCTTTTCCTGAATCCGCCGAGCCCAGTGGAACAGCAGGGGCACCAGATCGTTAAGACTTGAATACAAGTCTGTTGGCACGGGTAATGGCCTGTGTTACAGACGGGAGGGTTGATGACTTTTTTTTTAATGAAATTATTTTTTGGAAACGACAGAGACGCGTTAATTTAGAACGAGCCTCTGTCCTTCCTCCCAGATGTCCCGCTGTTAGACAGAAAGCAAAAAATGCATCGTCAACTCACGGCAGACAGCTGTGCCCTGAATTCCCCCCCAGAAACTTTACAGCGCCACCTCCGGCTCCCCCGTGGCGTTGCTCATGGTGAATAGGCGGCTGTCCTGTTTTACACCCGCAATGGTGTCCTCCGCAAAGTGTTACAGCCCGTGAGGGTAACACTTGCAGAAGCGTGCGCTACACACCAGACTTTACATCTGTTGCACAGCTATCTTGTACTTCTAAAGGAAGCACAAAGAATGATTTGCATTCACGACCTCAGGATATCCCAAAGCAGAGCAGGGGAGTTATCCCCGGTGTCCTGGACAATACTTATCCCTCAACCAACATCACTAAAACAGATTATCTGCTCATTATTGCATTGCTGTTTGTG
>NC_141020.1:4354884-4445799 GCF_052327205.1 Somniosus microcephalus
CCTTGAGGCGCTGATCCGCGGAGGTGGAGGGAGGGAGAGGAGAGGGGGGGGAAGGGAGGGAGAGGAGAGGGGAGGGGGGGAGGAGGGAGAGGAGAGGGGGGGAGGGATGGAGAGGAGAGGGGGGGAGGGAGGGAGAGGAGGGGGGAGGGAGGAAGAGGAGGGGGGAGGGAGGGAGGGGAGGGGGCGAGGGAGGGAGAGGAGAGGGGGAGGGAGGGAGGGAGGGAGAGGAGAGGGGGAGGGAGGGAGAGGAGAGAGGGAGGGAGAGAGAGAGGGAGGGAGAGGAGAGGGGGAGGGAGAGGAGAGGGGGAGGGAGGGAGAGGAGAAGGGAGGAGGGAGAGGCGTGGGGAGGGAGGGAGAGGAGAGGGGAGGGAGAGTGAGGAGAGGGGCAGGGAGGGAGAGGGAGGGGGAGGGAGAGTGAGGAGAGGGGAGGGAGAGTGAGGAGAGGGGCAGGGAGGGAGAGGGGAGGGGGAGGGAGAGTGAGGAGAGGGGCAGGGAGGGAGAGGGGAGGGAGGGAAACAGTGAGGGGGTGGGACAGGGAGGGAGAGCTCGCTTCTTCCTTCCTTCCTTCCTTTGCAGGTGTCGATCGGGCCAGGCCTGAGGCGCTCCTTCCCCCCCCTCTCTCCAGGCTAATCCCAAACTAAATCCACCAGTCTCTCTCTCTCTCTTCCCCCCCCCGTCTCTCTCTTCTCCCCCCAGTCTCTCTCTTCTCCCCCAGTCTCTCTATCTCTCTCTTCCAACAACAACATGCCCTCAAAAAACCCTCGGCACCGCCGGGCCCTCCAGCTAGTAAACTATAAATTACATGAAATAACTATTTTAAACAATAATTTAAATTTTTGAAAAAATAATTTTATTTTCTAACGGGGCTAAAAATAAACTTACCTTTCTTTAAAGTATTTAAAAATAATAAACCTGTGGAAAAAATGTTTTAATTTTAATTA
Source organism: Somniosus microcephalus (assembly GCF_052327205.1). NCBI lineage: Eukaryota > Metazoa > Chordata > Chondrichthyes > Squaliformes > Somniosidae > Somniosus > Somniosus microcephalus. The sequence goes on from NC_141020.1 coordinate 4,355,826, forward strand.
ATTCACCACTTACCTTGTAAAAGCAGGCCTTGCGACTGCTTTTTAAATGTTTAACTTTTGGAGACTTAACCCCCCCCCCCCGGGAAAACCTGCAAAAAAAACCGAAGTTCGATGCGCACGCGCAGCCTCTCCTGCGCACGCGTTCGTCCTTTCAACCCCTTCGTTCAGGGGAACGGAAGTGCCGGTTTCCTGCGCAAGCGCAATGCATGCAGGAAACCGGCACTTCCATTGGGCCTACGGCTGAGTACACGTGCGTACTCACCCGTGGAGACCCGAATTTCTGGGCCAAGAAATAGCAGCAGGAGTCGGCCATTCGACCCTTCGAGCCTGCTCCGCCATTCAGTACGATCATGGCTGATCTTCTACCTCAACTCCACTTTCCCACACTATCCCCATATCCCTTGATTCGCTTAATATCCAACAATCTATCGATCTCTGTCTTGAATATACTCAACGACTGAGCCTCCACAGCCCACTGGGGTAGAGAATTCCAAAGATTCACCACCCTCTGAGTGAAGAAATTCCTCCTCATCTCAGTCCTAAATGGCCGACCCCTTATTCTGAGGCTGTGACCCCTGGTTCTAGACTCCCCAGCCAGGGGAAACATCCTCCCTGCATCGACCCTGTCAATCCCTGTAAGGATTTTGTATGTTTCAATGAGATCACTTCTCATTCTTCTAAACTCTAGAGAATATAGGCCTAGTCTACTCAATCTCTCCTCATAGGACAATCCCCCCACCCCAGGAACCAGTCTGGTGAACCTTCGTTGCACTCCCTCTGTGGCAAGTATATCCTTCCTTAGGTAAGGAGACCAAAACTGTACACAATACTCCAGGTGTGGTCTCACCAGGGCCCTATATAATTGCAGTAAGACGTCTTTACTCTTATACTCAAATCCTCTTGTAATAAAGGCCAACATACCATTTGCTTTCCTAATTGCTTGCCGTACCTGCATGTTAACTTTCAGTGATTCGTGTACAAGGACCCCCAGGTCCCTCTGAACACCAACATTTCCCAATCTCTCACCATTTAAAAAATACTCTGCTTTCGATTTTTCCTACCAAAGTGGATAACTTCACATTTCTCCACATTATATTCCATTTGCCATGGTCCTGCCCACTCACTTAGCCTGTCTGTATCCCCTTGAAGCCTCTTCGCTTCCTCCTCACAACTTACATTCCTTCTTTCTTTAACTAAACCCATACCGAGGAGTGCTTGATGGCAGCACTAGTTCCCCGTAATTGGGCCGTTTCCCAAGACTGCGCTGAGCACAGGTGTTCGCCCTCCCAAAATAAATTTGCTGAAATGATCGGCATTGTCGCAGCAGGCTTGGTAACCTACTTTCTTAGCCAGGAAAGCTATCCCTAATCACGCATGCAATCCAGGCATACTGTGATAATGTTGAATGACTGGCCGGACAAGCCGTGATTGGCTTGGAGTGAAAGATAAAAAGCTTGGTGTACTTACCAGGTAACGAGCAAGAAGCTTAATGCCGCTGCCTCTGCTGGTGAATAGAATCATAGAATGATACCGCACAGAAGGAGGCCATTTGGCCCATCGTGCCTGTGCCGGCTCTTTGAAAGAGCTCTCAAATTAGTCCCACTCCCCTTACTCTTTCCCCACAGCCCTGCAAATTTTTCCTTTTCAATTATATAACAATTCCTTTTGAAAGTTAATGCTTCCACCGCCCTTTCAGGCAGCGTGTTCCAGATCACAACAACTCGCTGCGTAAATGTTTATTCTCCTCATCCATCATCGTAAGGAGTGTGATGGAATACTCTCCACTTGCCTGGATGAGTGCAGCTCCAACAACACTTAAGAAGCTCGACACCATCCAGGACAAAGCAGCCCGCTTGATTGGCACCCCATCCACCACCTTAAGCATTCACTCCCTCCACCACCGGCGTACCGTGTCTGCAGTGTGCACCATCTACAAGATGCACTGCAGCAACTCGCCAAGGCTTCTTCGGCAGCACCTCCCAAACCCGCGACCTCTTCCACCTAGAAGGACAAGGGAAGCAGGCACATGGGAACACCACCACCTCCAAGTTCCCCTCCAAGTCACACACCATCCTGACTTGGAAATATATCGGCCGTTCCTTCATTGTCGCTGGGTCAAAATCCTGGAACTCCCTCCCTAACAGCACTGTGGGAGCACCTTCACCACACGGACTGCAGCGGTTCAAGAAGGCGGCTCACCACCACCTTCTCGAGGGTAACTAGGGATGGGCAATAAATGCCGGCCTTGCCAGCGACACCCACATCCCATAAAAACAAATTAAAAAAAAAGATAAAATCGGATTCTTTCCCTGATTTTAATCAGCAGCATTGTTCCTTTGAAACAAAAAACAATACGATTTGTTCAATTGTTAAGATGTGTTTCAGGCAGTCTTGGCGAGTGTTCATAACTTCAATAAATACTAGCCTTGCCAGTGACGCAAGAATGATTTTGTAGAATGCGTATCTTCCCAGGGTGTTTGGTATTTCTGGCATCTGATTGCTGCATTGCAGCAGCGACCGCACTTCAAAAGTACTTCTTTGGCTGTAAAGCGCTTTGGGACATCCTGAGGTCGTGACAGGCGCTGGAGAAAAATGCAACACTTTCTGACATATTTTGTTGCAGGAACATTGCCTGACTCAGCATGAGGCAGCTCTCCATGATGGGCGATGTTACATCCTGGAGTGATTATCCAGATGTGCCTTAACAGGGGAAAGTGCCTTTGTTCTTCTGCAATATGTCCCATCTAACAGGGCAACACTTCCAGGATCTCCCTTCCGCTCCCATCAGAAGTGGTAACCAGTTGGCCTGCTGCAGGAGCTCCTGTCATTGTGGCTCAGTGTGACGTGACGTTAGGCGACCGACTGGTTCAACTTCATCCCTCTGACCCCTCGAGAGAAATTCCAAACCATTCGCCTGTCCATCCCCCACCTCACTATTCAACCCTGACTGCTTGCATTCCACTGAGGCACGAATTGTTCCCAGTAGTAGAAGAGCTACTGTACTCCATCCCTGACACTTCAGTGCCCTACTGAGGGAGCGGCGCACTGTCAGAGGGACAGTGCTGAGGGAGCGGTGCACTGTTGGAGGGGCAGTACTGAGGGAGCGCCGCACTGTCAGAGGGACAGTGCTGAGGGAGCGGTGCACTGTTGGAGGGACAGTACTGTGGGAGCGCTGCACTGTCAGAGGGGCAGTACTGAGGGAGCGCTGCACTGTCGGAGGGGCAGTACTGAGGGAGCGCTGCACTGTCGGAGGGGCAGTACTGAGGGAGCGCCGCACTGTCAGAGGGACAGTGCTGAGGGAGCGGTGCACTGTTGGAGGGACAGTACTGTGGGAGCACTGCACTGTCAGAGGGGCAGTACTGAGGGAGCGCTGCACTGTCGGAGGGGCAGTGCTACACTGTCGGAGGGGCAGTACAGAGGAGGGACAGTACTGAGGGAGCACCGCACTTTCAGAGGGGCAGTACTGAGGGAGCGACGCACTGTCGGAGGGGCAGTACTGAGGGACGCGCACATTCGAGGGGCAGTACTGAGGGAGTGCTGCACTGTCAGAGAGGCAGTACGGAGGGAGTGCTGCACTGTTGGAGGGGCAGTACTGTGGGAGCGCCGCACTATCGGGGGGCTGTATTGGGGGAGCACCGCACTGTCGGAGGGGCAGAACTGAGGGAGCGCCGCACTGTCGGAGGGGCAATACTGTGGGTGCGCCGCACTGTTGGTGGGGCAGTACTGAGGGAACGGCGCACTGTCGGAGGGGCAGTACTGAGGGAGTGCTGCACTCTCGGAGGGTCAGTACTGAGGGAGCGCCGCACTGGCGGAGGGGCAGTACTGAGGAAGTGCCGCACTGTCGGAGGGGCAGTACTGAGGCAGCGCAGCACTGTCGGAGGGGCAGTACTGAGGGAGCGCCGCACTGGCGGAGGGGCAGTACTGAGGGAGTGCCGCACTGTCGGAGGGGCAGTACTGAGAGAGCGCCGCACTGTCGGAGGGGCAGTACTGAGGGAGTGCTGCACTGTCGGAGGGGCAGTACTGAAGGAGCGCCACACTGTTGGAGGGGCAGTACTGAGGGAGCGCTGCACTGTCGGAGGGGCAGTGCTGAGGGAGCACTGCACTGTCGGAGAGGCAGTACTGAGGGAGTGCCGCACTGTCGGAGGGGCAGTGCTGAGGGAGCGCCGCACTGTCGGAGGGGCAGTACTGAGGAAGCGCTGCACTGTCGGAGGGGCAGTGCTGAGGGAGCGCAGCACTGTCGGAGGGGCAGTACTGAGGGAGCGCCGCACTGGCGGAGGGGCAGTACTGAGGGAGTGCCGCACTGTCGGAGGGGCAGTACTGAGAGAGCGCCGCACTGTCGGAGGGGCAGTACTGAGGGAGTGCTGCACTGTCGGAGGGGCAGTACTGAAGGAGCGCCACACTGTTGGAGGGGCAGTACTGAGGGAGCGCTGCACTGTCGGAGGGGCAGTGCTGAGGGAGCACTGCACTGTCGGAGAGGCAGTACTGAGGGAGTGCCGCACTGTCGGAGGGGCAGTGCTGAGGGAGCGCCGCACTGTCGGAGGGGCAGTACTGAGGAAGCGCTGCACTGTCGGAGGGGCAGTGCTGAGGGAGCGCCGCACTGGTGGAGATGCCGCCTTTTGTTTGAGATGTTAAACCGAGGCGCCGTCTGCTCTCTCAGGTGAATGTAAAAGATCCCAAGGCACTATTTTGAAGAGCAGGGGGAGTTCTCCCTGGTGTCCTGGGGCCAATATTTATCCTTCAACCAACATCGCTAAATCCGATTATCTGGTCATCATCACATTGATGTTTGTGGGATCTTGCTTAGCGCAAATTAGCTGCCGCGTTTCCCACATTACAACAATGACTCCACTTCGAAAAGTACTTCATTGTCTGTGAATCGCTTTGGGACGTCCTGAGGTTTGTTTGTTCATTCCCTCCTTCCTTCCCTCCCTCTCCGAATAGCCAGAAACCCAACGTGCTGACAGGCTGCATATTTCAGGCTAAGCTTGTTTAATACGGGAAAGCAGTTTACACGGGAGCATGTTAAACCAGCAAGTTCTTTCTTTTCTTTTCACTAAACGACTGCAGCGAATTTTTTTTGTGTGTATCTGCGTTCCCAACAGAAAGCGTCACCCATGGCGGGAAACCACAGGTGCGCTGCCCATCATTGCCCAACGCGTCCAATATCCGAGTGGAAACAACAACTCCGAAAACTGGCCCTCCCTTTCCCAGAGGTAGATGCTCAACCCATTTAGTTGCGATTTGCTGCTGTTTTACGGCTTTGCTTAGAATAGGGTGCGAGTGTCAGGTACACTTTGAAGTGTGACCGATGTACGAGTCATGACTTTTGTCCTAACCTTTTATGGGGACAGTCCAATTACTCGTAAACCATCCCAAGGTTCTCGGCTGTTGGCTGTTTCTTAGAGAACAAGATGTAATTATGACACCAGCCCTTAATCCTCTTCTGTGAATCTCATTGTGAACTGGTGAGAAACAAAATAAATCTCCATGTTAAAACTGGCACTGAACCTATTACATGTAACAGGCGTGGGGGGAGTGGTTCCCGAGGCTGTTATCAGAGCATGTTTATTGTGGAGTCATAGCTTACAGGCTTCACTTATTTTTGGTGCTGAAAATGGCCACAGGGAATGTCATAAGAACATAAGAAATAGGAGCAGGAATAGGCCACTTGGCCCCTCGAGCCTGCTTCGCCATTCAATAAGATCATGGCTGATCTTGGGCTCAAAGCCACTTCCCTGCCCGCTCCCCATAACCCTTCACTCCCTTATCTTGCAAAAATCTGTCTATCTCCACCTTAAATGTATTTAATGACCCAGCCTCCACGGCTCTCTGGGGCAGAGAATTCCACAGATTTATGACCCTCTGAGAGAAGAAATTCCTCCTCATCTCAGTTCTAAAATGACGACCCTTTATTCTGAAACTGTGCCCCCGAGTTCTGGATTTCCCCACGAGGGGAAACATCCTCTCTGCATCTACCTTGTCTGTGGTGTATGTAACCTGTTCCACCTTAAGAGAACTTAAGCCTGTTCCACCTTAAGAGATGTACTACTTTCTCTGGCTGCTGTATACGTAATACCGGTGGTGACCACCGGTATATAAGTACTGTGTAGTGATATTGTATTTAGTATAGTCCTGACCTCCAACTAGTAAAGACCTGTTGAACTTTATTCTTGTAGTCTGTGTCAGTAATTAATCTTAATACAACTGGAACACACAGACTTAACAGTGGCGACGAGTCCGATTCTTACCCTGCGGCAGTTTATATCCACGGTGGCTTCGTCCACAGAACGGGCGTCGAAGAGAGGCATCCACCCTCATCACCCTGCAGGAAGACACGTCGCGCGGCAGGCATCGAGAACCCGGAGTGCAGAAGACATCCTGAACTCGAAGCCTCCATCAGCGGCAGTCAGCTATCTTCTTTCTACCTCGGTGGTGGGTAAGCCGGTCAGCGAAGCGAGCAGAAAGTCGGCCGCGTTGGCTGTACAGACGGGGGGAGGAAGACGGAGGAATAAGGGCAGTGAGATCGATCGCGACCGGAGATAAGGGCTGGGCCGCATTCGGGCCGAAAGGCGCAGCGTGGGGACATCGATCGCGGCTGGTGATAAGGGCCGGGCCGCTTTCGGGCCAAAAAGGCGCAGCGTCTGGGGCGACTGAAGGCGCGAGAGCCGCGGTGAAGGCGAACGCAGCCGGTGCTAATAACCGGGCTGCAAGAAGGGCTGCAAGGCGCGACATCGGGGAAGCGCGAATGCCCGAGGGAGCCGCGGTGAAGCGGAGACAGCGTCGGGGGAGTTACTAACCGCTGGGAAAGGGGAGCAGCAGCGGCATGCCAAACGCCATTGCAGCCAGTGGGTGAAGACCGCCAAGCGCGGGAAAACCGCCATTTTGTAGGCGGAGGATGAAGACAAGAGCGGGAAGCCGCCATCTTGGGATAAAATAAATTGCAACGATGCCTAAACATGGGAACATTAATACCTTTGATAGCGACATCGAAGATTGGGCCATGTATGTAGAACGCATACAAAATTATTGTAAAGCAAATAAAATCCCAGATGCAGAGAAAGCACTAACTTTATTAAACTTAATGGGTGCGAAGACATACGGGCAATTGAAACACCTTTTATCACCAGATGAACCGGCGGATAAGACGTTCAAGGAGATTGTTACTGTCCTGAAAAATCATCTAAACCCCACGCCGCTGATGCTAGCGGAACGATTTAAATTTTACAGCAGAAGGCAGCTGAAGGATGAAAGCAATGCTGAATATTTAATGGAATTGCATAAGCTAGCAAAGTACTGTCAGTTTGGAACGGGACTAACAGACGCGCTAAGAGATAAATTTGTGTGTGGATTATTAAAAGAAGATACACAAAAGCGACTGCTCGAGGAGAATGAGCTGACGCTTGAGAAAGCGGTCACTATGGCAGCAGCACGCGAAGCCGCAGCGAGAGGCACGGCAGTAATGCAGCTACGGTCACCAGAACTCAGTACAAATAAATTGGGTTTGAGTATTGTAAAATGTTATCGTTGTGGAAAGACAACACACGATCAGAACCAGTGTTGGTTTAAAAACCAAGAATGCAGAACATGTGGCAGGCTTGGCCACATAGCTAAAGTATGCCGGTCGGGAAAGAAGACCAGCAACAAAAAGTCACCGCAAGGAAAATACATAAAGGTGCACAAGGTGACAAAGACCAGTTCGAACGAACAGAAGTCAGATTCAGACGCTAGCAGTAATGAACTGGGTAGCTTAAGAGTACACAACGTTGGTAAGGATGCAGATCTCCAGACAATTTGGGTCACTCTTCAGATAGCAGGAGTCCAAGTAAAGATGGAATTGGACACTGGATCGGCATTGACGGTCATGAATAAGAAAGATTACAAAAGGTTATTCCAACATATTCCCCTACGGGATACGGAGATTATATTGAAAACATACACGGGGCAAAGAGTGTACCCCATCGGAAAGATAGAGGTAAAAGTGGTCCACAAGGGCGAAGAAAGCCAAGTAATGGACTTATATGTGCTACCTGAAGGAGGTCCACCACTACTGGGACGGGAGTGGATTAGGAAAATGAATATGGACTGGCACTCCTTAAAAGCACTAACGGTAGATTCCGGGGAAACAGATGTCAAACCTAAACGATTGTCCAAAATATTGGATGATGCTAAAGAGGTGTTCCAGCAAGGACTGGGAACACTGAAAGGAATTACGGCAAACATCAAGATTGATGAACATGCACAACCAAAATTTTTCAAAGCCAGACCGGTACCCTATGCAATCCGACCTACTGTAGAAGCGGAACTGGAAGCGCTAGAACGTTCAAGTGTACTGTCTAAGGTAGATTGGAGTGAGTGGGCTACGCCCATTGTTCCCGTTATGAAACGTCCTTCGAGCAACAAGCCAGGAGAACCAGGGAAGGTTCGCGTCTGTGGTGATTTCAAGATCACCGTTAATCCGGTGCTTCACACGGTGCAGTATCCGCTTCCGCGGATTGAGGATATTTTTGCTTCGTTGTCTGGCGGGAAACACTTCACCAAGATAGACCTGGCGCAGGCGCACTTGCAGATGGAGGTTGAAGAAGAGTCACGCCAGTACCTCACGATCAACACGCATAGAGGTTTGTACCGGTATAATAGGCTGGTTTTTGGAGTGGCATCGGCTCCGGCAATTTGGCAGAGGGCCATGGAGCAGGTATTACAGGGAATTCCAGGCACACAATGTTACCTGGACGATATTCTGATTACAGGTGATGGTGATGAAGAACACCTCGCAAACTTGGAACTGGTGCTCAACAGACTGAAAGAGTATGGACTTAGAGTTAATCGGCAGAAATGTGAGTTCTTTCAGAAGCGGATCTCGTACTGTGGTCATGTCATTGACCGGGAGGGGCTTCATAAGTCTCCTGACAAGATAGAGGCAGTTGTAAAGGCTCCCGCTCCGGATAATGTCTCTCAGTTGAGGTCGTTTCTGGGATTGATTAACTATTACCATAAGTTTCTACCGAATCTATCCACGGTACTGCACCCGCTGAACGCTCTTTTACAGAAGGGGGTACCATGGGAATGGAGCGAAAACTGTAAGAAGGCATTTCGCAAAAGCAAAGAATTGATCACCTCAGAGGAAGTGTTGGCTCACTTCAACCCGACACTGCCTATTCGGTTGGCTTGTGATGCTTCTCCATATGGTATTGGGGCAGTACTCTCACACAAGTTGCCAAATGGCATGGAAAGGCCAGTCGCATTTGCATCCAGATCATTGACCTCCGCTGAGTGCAACTATGCGCAGATCGATAGGGAGGCTCTCAGCCTTGTATGGGGAGTGAAGAAGTTTAATCATTACCTGCAGGGCCAAAAATTCACACTTCTGACAGACCATCAGCCGTTGGTATCCATTTTTAACCCTAAGAAGGCTGTTTCGGTGACGACAGCACAGCGACTCCAGAGATGGTCCCTTTTCCTAGGGGCACATCAATATCAAATAGAATTCAAAGGTACAAAGCAGCATGGCAATGCTGATGGGCTGTCGCGCCTGCCACTACCTGAAGCAGAAGAGACGATGAAAGTTGACCCTGTTGAGTTATTTCATTCGACCATCATCGAGTGTTTACCAGTCACCAATGCAAGTATTGAAAGAGAAACCAGGAACGACCCGACACTGTCCCGAGTTTACGAGGTGACAGTGAAGGGATGGCCAACACATGGTGATCCTCTGTTACCGGCATTCTCGGCAAGGCGAGACCAGCTGTCCATCTGCCATGGTACTTTGATGTATGGGACAAGAGTGATTATTCCTCCCAAGTTACGGGAAAGAGTTCTAAAGGAACTGCATGAAGGTCATCTGGGGGGAGTTAAGATGAAAAGTCTTGCTAGGGCTTATGTATGGTGGCCGGGCATTGACCAACAGATAGAGGAGTTGACAAAAAGCTGCGCTGGGTGCCAAAAAGTGCAAAATGCACCTCCGATCGCACCGCTACACCCATGGGAATGGCCTTCAGCCCCATGGCAACACGTACATATTGACTTTGCTGGTCCATTCATGGACTCCATGTTCCTAATTGCGGTGGACGCACATTCCAAATGGCCAGAAGTGATCAAGATGCATACCACTACTTCAGAAAAGACAATTGCGGTGTTAAGAACAATATTCGCAAGGAACGGCTTGCCAGAACAGATATGTTCGGACAACGGACCACAGTTCGTGTCGGAAGAATTCCAAAAATTCTTAAAGAAGAATGGGGTGAAACATTATACCTTTGCCCCATATCATCCGGTGACAAACGGGTTGGCTGAGAGATTTGTCCAAACAAAGGCAATAAAGGCCATGAACGATGATCAGATTCCATTACAACACAAGGTGGACAATTTCCTAATGGCATATCGAAACGCCGCTCATGCAGTGACTAACCAAAGTCCTGCCATGATGTTTTATAACAGGAGGTTGCGGTCCAGGTTGGACTTGTTAAAACCAAATGTGCGGAAGGAAGTGGAAAACAAACAGTTCCGGCATATTAATAACAAGTCCACTCGAAGTTTCGACGTAGGACAACCAGTGTTGGCAAGGGGCTATGGAAACAAAAAATGGCAGTCCGGAACAATTCGGGCCAGACAAGGACCTCTGATGTACACAGTAGATATTGGTAACAATGTGATAAGGCGTCATGCGGATCAACTGGTAGAATCAAGAGCAAGGGTCGAACCCATGGTTGCGACAGAGACAACTGTGGAAGACGTTAATGAACCTGAAGCATCTACCTCAGCAGGGACTGTACCTGATGATGACGTCCAATACATAGGAAACCAACAAGAAGAGTCACCTCAGCAACAAGAATCAGAGACCACTGAAAGGTGTTATCCAAACCGAATCAGAAGGCCTCCTGAGAGACTGAACCTTTGAACTGTTTATATGTATATATGTTATTATGTTATGTTAAATGGGGATATGACTGTTAAGCTAAAAAGGGAGGATTGTGGTGTATGTAACCTGTTCCACCTTAAGAGAACTTAAGCCTGTTCCACCTTAAGAGATGTACTACTTTCTCTGGCTGCTGTATACGTAATACCGGTGGTGACCACCGGTATATAAGTACTGTGTAGTGATATTGTATTTAGTATAGTCCTGACCTCCAACTAGTAAAGACCTGTTGAACTTTATTCTTGTAGTCTGTGTCAGTAATTAATCTTAATACAACTGGAACACACAGACTTAACACCCCGAGGACGGCACCACTCCTGTTCCTGTATATTCCGCCCCTCTGGGTGTATCACCGAGTGTGGCTCAGTCACAGCACTCTCGCATCGGAGTCGGAAGGTTGTGGGGATAGCGTTACGAGAGTAGCTCGACACCGGGCCGGCGGGCGGGCCGAGGCAGGTTTAAACCAACCCCTCAATGCCGCATTCTTCCACTTAATATTCACCTGGCGCCAGGTCGGAGTTGAATTAGATGAGAGCATAAACCTGTCATGAGAAAGAGAAAGTGTATCAAAGGTGTAGGGAGAACATTGGGAGGTTCTCACTTGAGGTACAGGCTGCTGGGAGAAATATGCTGTTGTTGAGTGATTTCGAACAAAAAAACGCCCAAACAAGTCTTGATTCATAGTTGCTTCACGTCCCACAGTAGCACCAATGGCACTGTTGTTACAGTAGCTGGCTTTTTATCATTCTAGTTCTTTCATGGGATCTCTGACGCTGGTTAATTGACATGTGTGGACCAACATAGGCGAGTGATATGGGCGTGGGACTCACAGCAAGGACAGACGTTGATGAGAGTTTATTCGCACAGAACATCGTCACAGTCTCAGATTTAAAGGGGAACCTCACCCTCTTTAAAGCGCCACTGCCGCTAGTCACGCTAGAATCGTGGACGGTACGTTTTTTTTCACGGGTGGTGATCTGATGAAGCCGATCGCCGCCTATTGTAGCCCCCTCATGGAATGAGCCTGGACAAAAATTCACCCCCATGTAGTTTATCAGCACGGAAGAAGGCCATTTTGCCCAATCCGCTGTGTCAGCTCCCTGAAAGCTCCATCGACCTCGTCCCAACACCTGCCCTCTCCACCCGCCGCCCCCTCCCCCCCACTCCGCACCCCCAGTTTACATCGGATTACATAGGAGGCCATTCGGCCCATCGAGTCTGCACCGGCTCTTTCGAAGTGCAAACCAGTTAATCCCACTCCCCCGCTCTTTCCCCGTATCCCAGCAATTTTTTCTCCTTCAACATAAGAACATAAGAATTAGGAGCAGGAGTCGGCCATTCGGCCCCTCGAGCCTGCTCCGCCATTCAATAAGACCATGGCTGATCATCGACCTCAACTCCACTTTCCCGCCCGATCTCCATATCCCTCGATTCCCCTAGAGTCCAAAAATCTATCGATCTCAGCCTTGAATATACTCAAAGACTCGGCATTCACAGCCCTCTGGGGCAGAGAATTCCAAAGATTCACAACCCTCTGAGTGAAGAAATTTCTCCTCATCTCAGTCTTAAATGGCCGACCCTTTATCCTGAGACTATGTCCCCTAGTTCTAGACTCTCCAGCCAGGGGAAACAACCTCTCAGCATCTACCCTGTCAATCCCTCTCAGAATCTTGTATGTTTCAATGAGATCACCTCTCATTCTTCTAAACTCCAGAGAGTATCAGCCCATTCTACACAATCTCTCCTCATAGGACAGCCCTCTCATCCCAGGGATCAATCGAGTGAACCTTCGTTGCACCGCCTCCAAGGCAAGTATATCCTTCCTTAGATAAGGAGACCAGAACTGTGCCCAGTACTCCAGGTGTGGTCTCACCAAGGCCCTGTACAATTGTAGCAAGACTTCCTTACTCTTATACTCCAACCCCCTTTCAATAAAGGCCAACATGCCATTTGCCTTCCTTATTGCTTGCTGTACCTGCATGCTAGCTTTCTGTGTTTCCTGCATGAGGACACCCAAATCTCTCTAAAGTATGTATCCAATTCCCTTTTGAAGGCCACTGTTGAATCTGTATCCACCGCCCTATCAGGCAGCGCATTCCAAATCCTAACCACTCGTTGCGTAAAACAGTTTTTCCTCATGTCGTCTCTGGTTCTTTTGCCAATCACCTTAAATCTGTGCCCTCTGGTTATCGACCCTTCAGCCATTGGAAATGGTTACTCTTTATTTCCTCTGTCTAAATCCTTCGTGATTTTAAACACCTCTATCAAATCTCCTCTTCGCCTTCTCTGCTCGAAGGAGAACAACCCCAGCTTCTCCAGCCTATCAATGTAACTGTGTTCCTTCATCCCTGAAACCATTCTAGCAAATCTCCTCTGCACCCTCTCCAAAGCCTTCATGTCCTTCCCAAAGTACGGTGCCCAGAATTGGACATAAGTATTTGTTATGATAAATCACTGGTTAGGCCTCAGCTGGAGTATTGCGGACAATTCTGGGCCCCACACTTCAGGAAAGGAAAGATGGAAAGGCCTCAGAAAGGGGACAGAGGAGGTTTACCAGGATGTTACCAGGGACGAGGGACTTCAGTTATGAGGAGAGGTTGGAAAAGTTCGGACTGTTCTCCTGGGAACAGAGAAGGTTAAGAGGTGGCCTAATAGAGTTTTTCAGGATGATGAGGGATTTTGATGGAGCAGAGAGAGAAAAACTATTCCCTCCGGCGAGTGGGTCAATAACCAGAGGTCATCGATTCAAAGTCATTGGAAAAAGATCCAGCGGGGAGACGAGGGGAATTGTTTTCACTCGGAGGGTTGTGGGGATCGGGAACGCTCGACCTGAAAAGGTGACGGAAGCCGATTCCATCGATAATTTTCAAAGGGAGTCGGACGGGTTCTTGATCAGCCATAGAAAGAAAGAACGACTTGCATTTCTATAGCGCCTTTCACGACCACCGGACATCTCAAAGCGCTTCACAGCCAATGAAGTACTTTTTGAAGTGGAGTCACTGTTGTAATGTAGGAAACACGGCAGTCAATTTGCGCACAGCAAGCTCCCACAAACAGCAATGTGATAATGACCAGATCATCCGTTTTGGTGATGTTGGTTGAGGGATTAATATTGGGCCCCAGGACACCGGGGAGAACTCCCCATGCTCCTCTTCAAAATAGTGGCTGTGGGATCTTTTACGTCCACCTGAGAGAGCAGACGGGGCCTCGGCTTAACGTCTCATCGGAAAGACGGCACCTCCGACAGTGCGGCACTCCCTCAGCACTGCACCGGAGAACGTCAGCCTGGATTTTTGTGCTCAAGTCCCTGGAGTGGGACTTGAGCCCACAACCTTCTGACTCAGAGGCGAGGGTGCTAGCCATGGCTGACACAAAGCTGGGATGTGGGTCTAAGCATGACTGCTCTTTCAAAGAGCTAGCACAGGCACGACGGGCCAAATGGCCTCCTCCTGTGCTGTAAGTTTCTCTGATTTTTGGCTCCCTCACTGGTTCTGGGTGGGCATTCCCAATAAACCTTGTAAAACCTCTTCCTTCACCTTTCTTGGTGCTAATCTTAAAAGTTATGGCGATTTACCAGCCTGTAGAAATCGTTTCTCTTCATTTACCTCTCGGAGTTTTTAACCCTTCCATAAGATCCCCTCTGAACTTTCTTTGTTCTAAAGAAATAAGCCCGGTTTCTCCAGTCTCTCTTCATTAGTCCCTTTTTGAAACTCTTGCAGAAAGCTAATGGCCAGGGGAAAATGGATGAAATGTAAAGACAGAAAAGCAAGCAAGAAAGACTTGCATTTCTATAGCGCCTTTCACCACCTCAGGATGTTCCAAAGCGCTTTACAGCCAATGAAGTACTTTTTGAGGTGTAGTCACTGTTGTAATGTAGGAAACACGGCAGCCAATTTGTGCACAGCAAGCTCCCACAAACAGCAATGTGATAATGACCAGATGTTGGTTGAGGGATAAATTTTGGCCCCAGGACACCGGGGAGAACTCCCCAGCTCTTCGAAATAGTGGCCATGGGATCTTTTACGTTCACCTGAGAGAGCAGACGGGGCCTCGGTTTAACGTCTCACCCGAAAGACGACACCTCTGACAGTGCAGCACTCCCTCAGCGCTGCACTGGGAGTGTCAGCCTGGATTATGAGCTCAAGTCTCTGGAGTGGGGCTTGAACCCACGACCTATCTGACTCAGAGGTGAAGGTGCTGCCCACTGAGCCAGCCAAGAAAGGGTGTGATGGGGAGAAAGTGTGTGTGAGAGAGAGAGAAAGAAACAATTGAAGCTTTAGGTGTGAGAATGGTCTTCCGAGACAGTGACCAAAACAAGCTATCTATCTCTATATTTTCATGATATCATAATATTTATGTGGAATTCCGATCTGTCACATTCAGACGGCAAACAGTTTTTAATGCAGATTTCTGAGTCACTGTATAAAAACGAACCTGGAAGAAACAAATCGAGTCACTTGCTACTGAAAAACGTTTCAGGAACAGAAAGTACCAGAGCCACAATATCTGGAGGCTCTTAATCGATCTTCATGCAAACACATAGTTCTGACCTCCAGTCTGAATAGCATTTACTCTCTGAATAAACTCACCCAGTGTTGGCTTGGGGTGAATTAGATGCCGTAGCCTTAAAGGGACGCTCACCTACACTTTAGCGGCAGAATAACACACTGTGGTATAAAATGTTCCTTTAACGAAACGACTCACGCACTGACTTACCGTCAGCAGTGCCACGGGAGGTTTGCTAGGTATATATAAATGTAGATAGATATGGTTCTGTATCTAATGAGAGTCTGCCACACTTCAAAATATCCAAAAAAGTATTGAAGAAAGAAAATCATTCATTTCTTGTCTGGTCTTGGAGAGCAGTCGGAGCGTTGCAATCTACAGAGAAGCAGTTACCCTTTAATTGCCTTCAGGATGTGCCTATTTATGGTAAATGAAACTTGGCGGTCTTACAGGGACAGTCCGCCTGGGCAGCAGAATAATACATCGCGCGTTCGGTGCCTGCACAACATCAGCTGGCCTGCTATGAGCAATGCCACGGGAGGTGGGTGACCTGACTCTAAAAGGTGTTGCCCTCTTGCAGGCTGTTTGAAACCCACCCCGAGTGCAAGGACGTGTTCTTCCTCTTCCGTGACATCGACGACCTGCAGCAGCTGAAGATGAGCAAGGAGCTGCAATCGCACGGTCTCCGGTGAGCAACTTCAACACGAAGGTGGTGAGCGGGGCGCGTTACTCGGCATTTTAAAGGGGGAGGAACCTCGTGTGGAGGTGGGGGGAGGGGGCTGATGGTCCTCTTTTGGTTAGACCCAATTAACTGTAACTTAATAAAACTTTAAATAAAACTTATCAAGTTAAATTAAAGTTTAGTTGCCGGGGGTGATGATGCACTCCAGTCCCCGCGGCACCCACCGGTCTTGGAAGGCCCCGAGCATGCCGGCGGACACCGCGTGCTCCATCTCCGGGGCCACCCGGGCCCGAACATGGCCGCGGAAGAGAGGCCGGCAGTCGGGCCGGATGACCCCCTCAACCGCCCGCTGCCTGGACCTATTAATGGCCACTATGGCCAGGCCCAGGAGCAGTCCCACAAGGAGGTCCTCCGACCCGCTTGCTCCCCTCCGCACCGGGTGACCGAAGATCAGGAGCGTGGGACTGAAGGGCATCCAAAAATCAAGGAGCAGCCCCTTTAAGTAATGGAAATGGGGCTGCAACCTCTCACACTGAATATAAACATGGAACACGGACTCCTCTAGGCCGCAAAAAAGGCAGGCGGCCTGGGAGTCCGTGAACCTACTTAACATTTTCTTGCACAGGACTGCTCCGTGCAACACCCTCCAGGCCAAGTCCCCAATAAAAAAGGGGAGGACTCCCGCATAGAGAGCCCTCCATTGGGGACCTCCGCCTCTGCCGGACGGCAAGATGGCGTGTCCAGTCGGCAGGCGAAGATGACAAAGTGGAAAGTGTGCAGGAGCAGCCCGTACAGGAAACCCCTCTGCGTAGAGCTAAAGGGCACGGAGGGTATTTCCCCGAGACAGCTCAAGTTGTGAGGGGGGGTGCGGGGGGGGCAGTGGTGTAATGCATCCAGCCAAGATTTCCTTTTGATTAACCTCAGGTGTTGCAACAGTCACTTATAAAACAAGTCATTGCGCTCGACAAATGGCTCAGCGACCTGAACCTTGAAGGTCAGGGGGGCCCCCAGGTCCGTTACATGGTATGGGCTCAGTTAACAAACTGAAAATAGAAAGACAGACTTGCGTTTCTATAGCGCTTTTCACAACCTCAGGACGTCCCAAAGCGCTTTACAGCCAATGAAGTACTTTTGAAGTGTAGTCACTGTTGTAATGTGGGAAACGCGGCAGCCAATTTGCGCACAGCAAGCTCCCGCAAACAGCAATGTGATATTGACCAGATCATCTGTTTTTAGTGATGTTGGGAGACGTAAAAGATCCCACGGCCACTATTTCGAAGAAGAGCAGGAGGGAGTTCTCCCCGGTGTCCTGGGGCCAATGTTTATCCCTCAATCAACATCACTAAAAAAGCAGATTATCCGCTCATTATCACATTGCTGTTTGTGGGAGCTTGCTGTGCGCAAATTGGCTGCCACGTTTCCCACAATACAACAGTGACTACATTTCAAAAAGTGCTTCATTGGCTGTAAAGCACTTTGGGACATCCTGAGGTTGTGAAAGGCGCTATAGAAATGCAAGTTTTTTCTTTCTAACTGTGAACTTCCAGCTAGCTGAGGCTCAGATTTGGTTCCGATGTCCCCACAGTTAAATGAACCGTTGGCACTCAGGCTGGGGTTGGATGCTGTTGCTCGTGATCCCGCACCCACCCCACGCACACACACACACTTTTATCTCAATAGACAGGAATCTCAAGCACAGAAGCAAAAACCTTGACCTCCCTGCCTAAGCTCGCACATGTAGAATGGCCACTCGGGGCACTATGGTAATGCGGCCCGTAGCCCAATATCGGGGGCCCCCCGGGCCTCACTGTTGAGTCGCAGGGGTTGTACCCAAATTTCTAGGCCATCTCACTGGGTCAATACCCTGAAAATCCCTACCTAACACCATCAAGAGAGCACCATCACCACCAGGACTGCAGCGGTTCAAGAGAATGGCCAGCAGCACCTTCTCGGGGCAACCAGGATGGACAATGAAGTGCGACCTTGCCAGTGTCGGCCCTCTCCCGAGAGCAAAGCCCAAGCCCAGACCATAGAAACATAGAAGATAGGAGCAGGAGTAGGCCATTCGGCCCCTCGAGCCTGCTCCGCCATTCAATGCGATTATGGCTGATCATCCAAATTCCCTGCTTTCTCCCCATACCCCTTGATCCCTTTAGCCTTAAGAAATATATCCAACTCCTTCTTGAATATATTTAATGTATTGGCCTCTACTGCCTTCTGTGGTAGAGAATTCCACAGGTTCACCACTCTCTGGGTGAAGAAATTCCTCCTAATTTCTGTCCTAAATGACCTACCCCTTATCCTTAGACTGTGACCCCTGGTTCTGGACTCCCCGACCATCGGGAACATCCTTCCTGCATCTAGTCTGTCCAGTCCTGTCAGAATTTTATAAGTTTCAATGAGATCCCCTCTCATTCTTCTAAACTCCAGCGAGTACAAGCCCAATCGACCCAATCTCTCCTCATATGTCATTCCTGCCATCCCAGGTATCAGTCTGGTGAATCTTCGCTGAACTCCTTCCATGGCAAGAACATCCTTCCTCGGACAAGGCGACCAAAACTGCACACAATACGACACGAATAAGAATATCAGAATATTAAATGTCAAGAAGACATATTTTCAAATATACAACAAGAAATAAGGCTAGGGAGTCACACAAAAGTTAACTTATAATGAAATTGAATAACCGAAGAGGTAGGACAATTATAGAAAGGCAGATTGTGAGGATCCAATTTCTTTCAAGCTGTGCTAGTTAGAGGAGGTATGACCAGCGAGGTTTGTGAAAGGCAACATGCGGTGAAGCTATTGCGGAGAGTCAGGAAATAGCACGCTTGCTAAATGAATGTTTCGCAAGCGAAGACGGGGCAAATTCCACATCAATTATTTTAACTCCAGAATCTACAAAACGTTTCAACAGTAAGACAGGTCCTCAAGAAATAAAACGTTGTATTGTGGGCGTGAATCCTCGCACCTTTAGTGGGGGGGGGAGGATATCGGGAATCGTGCGCAACTCCCCGACTCTCTCCATTAATATAGCACCTCACCATGTCCTCTTGATGTGCTTCATAGCAATGAAGTGATTTTGAAGCCTCGACCATCAGGCCAGCAAAACACAGCCTCCTATTTGCGCACAGCGAATATTATCCCGATACTCAATGGGGGAGTGAGATTTGAACAATAGACCAGTTCACCGATTGGGGAGAAAATGGTTGCAAGCGTTTTGCGGAAGGCAGTCAGTGCTGATGTAAAGGGTACAGAGGTCACCGAGGAATGGTCAGTGTAGGTTTGGAGCACCAGGTGGCCGTGATGCATGTCTGCTAGGATTCTTTGAGGGTCTTTGTAACTAAACTGGTCGAGGAGTACAATCTCCTTGAATCTTTCAACAGGCATTTGAAAAGGTTCAATATCTTGAGCGTTATAATAAAGACTGAGGTTTGTAGAAGTCGTGGAAAATTAGTTAATTGGATTGAAATTGCTCTAGGACTGGAAAGTAAACAGAGAGGGCTTTCTCTGCAGGGTAGACACTTGGAAGTGAGTAGTGGTGTCCAGCGAGGTTGTTCTGGGTCTACTGATGTAACACTGTTCTTAAATGATGGAGACCAGAAGACGCACACCTCACACTTGCCCCATCTGTGCATTTTAGACCCCATCTCCCATACTCGCACCCCCAACATGTCTCAGGCCCCAACTCCTATACTCGCCCCCTCTGCATGCCCCACACCCCGTCTCCCACCTTCATTCTGTCTGAGGCCCAATTCCCTACAACAACTGAATTCAAATTCTCAAAACTGCCAAGGTGAGATCGAAACTCGCGTTCTCTGGATTACTGGTCCAGTAACATCACCACTCAACCACCTTGGGCAAAGTCTGGAATCATTTAAGAAGACACTGAGGAGCTTTATATATATATTTATTTATTTCCTCTTGGATGGCTGAGCTCGGATCAGTCTTGTGACTGGTTAGTTTTTGCGTTCTCCCTGCCAATACTTTGCATCCCCCAACTTCAATAACCCACTGCCCTGCATGAAAAGTGTCAACTTGCAAATGGGTTGAGCTGCAAGAACCACTCGGTGTCTGTTGCTTTCGAGTTGTAATGGGTTGCATGTCTCTTTCAGTGTAATGTCCTTCATTGAGAAGAGTGTGGCAAGACTAGCGCAGGAAGACAAATTGGAGCAGCTGGCCTTTGAACTCGGCCGAAGCCATTGTAGATACAATGCGCCACCCAAATATTACGAGGTAAGATCTGTATCAAGCCTAGTAACTGGCGCTCGCCACTTAACCAGTCGACAAGCTGTTGCTCAGTGGGTGGAATTCCTCGCTCCTCGCATAAAGCATCACAACTGTATGGGGACAGGTTAGATGGACCTTTTCCCATCTGACATATGTTCTTCTTGTACTAATATCTGCCCAATATTTCTCGGAGGGTGAGTAAGGTATATCTGCTGAAGTTTGTATGTTATTTTGTTGGCTGGTGAATTAAAGGGGAGGTGCATTCTGCCAGGTTCCCTCAATGTTCTAAAGGGAAATAACTAGGGGAATACCAGCATCATCTCTCGTAGGCCTTGACATCACGCTGTGGGATACCTGCGTGCTGCTTAAGAAATTCCTTCCTCCTCTCTATTAACGCCTGTTAACTGGTTTATCTTGCCCCTTGCCTGGCTTGGCTCCCTAACTCGCTCATGTTCAATTCTGTGGTGAAACGTCATTTACCACTGGGTTTCCCCAGTGTCCTGGGACCAACATTTATCCCCCCACCAACATCGCTAAAACAGATTATCTGGTTATTTATTTCATAGCTGTTTGTGGGAGCTTGCTGTGCACAAATGTAAGAACGAAGAAGAAAGACTTGTATTTCTATAGCGCCTTTCACGTCCACCGGACATCCCAAAGCGCTTTACAGCCAATGAAGTACTTTTTGAAGTGTAGTCACTGTTGTAATATAGGAAACGCAGCAGCCAATTTGTGCACAGCAAGCTCCCACAAACAGCAATGTGATAATGACCGGATAACCTCTTTTTAGTGATGTTGGTTGAGGGATAAATATTGGCCCCAGGACACCGGGGAGAACTCCCCCCTGCTCTTCTTTGAAATAATGGTCGTAGCATCTTTTACATCCACCCGAGAGAGCAGACGGGGCCTCGGTTTAACGTCTCATCTGAAAGACGGCACCTCCGACAGTGCGGCGCTCCCTCAGTACTGCACTGGAGTGTCAGCCTGGATTTTTGTGCTCAAGTCTTTGGAGTGGAACTTCAACCCACGACTTTCTGACTCAGAGGCGAGAGTGCTACCCACTTTTTTTTTAATACATTATTTATTGAACATTAAAAACATTTACAACATCATGATCATTCCATTGTATCATAAAAATCCATTCCACCGCTCTGCACAGCCATTCCTCCACCACATATTAACATCAAAACCTGAAGTTTAATTTGTCTCCCATAACATATACTAATCTATTGTACTTTAAAAATTGATCAGTAATCATGGCTCCGAATAAGGGAAGTGTGCCTGACAATCCCCCCTTCATTTAATCTCTGGCCCTTCCCTCCTCTCATTCTCCTCCCCAACTTTTCGGGCAGCTGTTGCTTTCTCCTGGAGCCTCCGGCTCTTTTTCACCTCCTGTTTGAACCTTCCCTGCAGTTTCAGCCTCTTCCTTACATTAAGTTTGGGCCCAGGAGCTGCCCCTTCTTCCTCCTTCTGCCCCTCACTAACCTTTCCCTTTCCACACGATGCCACCCCACCCCCACTTCCATGTCTCTGTCCCCCCTCTGACTCCTCACTCTCGAGCTCTTCTGTAACCTCCCGTCCCTGCTCCCTGTCAGATACATAGGGCTGGATTTTGCTACGGGGGCGGGTTGGAGGTGGGAAACCCACATTCGGGCTTGTTGTCCCGCCTCCATGGAGATGTGGCCAACCCACTGGATTTTCCTCTGATTGACCTTGTTGAGCCCGCCCTGTGGGCTCAGCAGGCCAATTAAGGGCCACCCGGCAACAGGTGACGTCAGAGATTGACATTTCATCTGTCAAAAGCTTTTGGCAGATGAAATATCAGTGTTTAACAGCTGTTTGAAGCTGTCAAGCACTGAAAAACTGCTAATTCAGCCTCAGTCCTTTCTCAGGATAACTTTAAAATCATTTTGCTGTAGAAACAAAGAAGCTGATTTTTTTTTTTAAATCGGAGCTTCTGTGGTTCTTGCAGCCGACTCCCGACACCGGAATGCAGGACTCGTGTAAAAGGTAAGTAAAAGTAAGTTAAACTTATTTAAACACTTGCAAAACACTTACCTTTGCACTCCTGCACCCCTCACTCACCTGAACACTGGGCATCTCGACCCCTCCAAGACCTCAGACCCACGTCCCGCCTCGAAAACTTTTCGTGGTTTGGAGCTGTCGGGAAGCCCACAAACCAGCAATAAAAATCGCGAAAAGGCAAAAAACTACCTGTTAACTACCTGTTAACAGGCAGTTTAATTGCCTTTAATCCCTTCCCGCCTCTGGGAGTCGGGTTCCAGCACTTGTCGGGAACCCGACTCCTATGAAATTGACATGGAGGTGGGTTGGAGGCGGGATGGGGTCGGGACCCCCGGATCTCCGATTTTTATCGCCCGCACGCCTCCAACCTGACTCCAGGGGCTTAGGAAAATCCAGCCCATAATCTCCCTTAGAGAGTCTTCTTGCTATCACGGTTTCTCCAACAGTGCCACTCCCTTCGGCCTCATCTCCACCGCTGACCCTTGCTCCCTGTTTCTTCTCTCTCTGGGACAATGGCACATCTGCACCTATCTTGCTCCCTTCTGGCGTCTTTGTCTCCCCGCTCCCATCCTGCTGCCCCTCTAAGGCTCCTGCCTCTTGCACCATCTCCTTGTCTTGCCCCCTCCTGCTCCCCGAGATGTCTGACTCCCCGCCTTTCTTTGGAGTACTTACACTTACCCCACACCCCACTCCCGCCTCCTCTCCCTCCGTGGACACCAGATTCTTTAGGGAGTGCCAAGCCCTATTATGGCTCAACTCTGCCCTCGACCCGTGCTGCCCGCTGCTGTCTTTGTCCTTTTCCACCCATACTTGCCGCATAGTATGAAATTCGAGACAATGGAAGGAGTGCAGTACTTCTGGGTACTGCATGATAACCAGGTGAAGGTTTGTTGTTATTGTCTTGGACACGACCATCTTGTAAGAAGCTGTCCAGACTTGGTGTACTTTTCACCATCTCCATCCTGTTCCCTGCTCCGCAATTTTCTGCCTCTTCCTGCACTCTTTTCTCCTTCCATTCACCAGCTGTGTCCTCAACCTGCTCCACTCCTCCAGCCACTCCACTCACACCTCCTGCTCCTTCTCCTTCTCCCATCTCCTCGTCACTCAAGGGGCTTCCTTCTGCCACACACTCACAGTGGGTGGGGCCTTTGTGACACACCCCACAGCTCTCCACCTTGCAGCTCCGAGCGATGTGTCCAGACTCGCCACAGTTATAACAGTACAAGTCTAGACAGCTTCTTACATGATGGTTGTGTCCAAGACAATAATAACAAACCTTCACCTGGTTATCATGCAATACCCGGAAGTACTGCACTCCTTCCATTGTCTCAAATTTCATGCTATACGGAAATTACTTCACCCCTCTGAGAACCGCACCTTTACATAATGGGTTCCACCTGCTACCCGCGTTCCTGGATAGTATCTCCTCTTTATTGCTGAGCAAATTTTAATGTCCCACCACTCCAACTTTTTTTATTAGCACATCGTCCTCAATATAAGCCGGCAGGTTTAAGAATGAGACCACCACCTCTTCAGAATGTACAGGAAACTTTGTGCTCTCCGGCACCGACGGGACCGAGCTGTTGCCGTTCCCTCAAAACTGCCGGACACTCCAGCGCTAATGTTGAACGATACGGAAGCTTCTGAGCTCCGTATCTGTCAACAAACCCTGTTGCTTAGCAACAGCTTCCAAACAGTCCAAGCGTCTCTGTAGCATCTCTGTAGCTTAGCAACAGCTTCAGCAAGACCTAGCAGAGCTTGACTGTTGAGAAAAAAGCAACGAGAAGAAAAAAAATCTAACGAAACGGCTCCTGATTTTTGCCGGTGGCTCGAGCATTCCGGACAGTTAGCCTCCGGATAACACAAAGTTTCCTGTAGTAGAGTTACCTTATCTCCAATACTCAAACTGAGTAAAAGTCTTTCCACCTCCTCTCGGCCATTGACCATCACCTTGAACCCAACATTCGACTTTGGCCGGCAGGCAAACCAGCTTCCCTCGCCACAGTTCTCATGTACCGCCTGGATAATATCCCAAGCTCGTATCTCCTTGTCCTCGCACTGAACCACCACCGTGTTTTCTTTTTCAAACCTCCTGGGGAACCCGGCCCAAATCTTTGTGCCTTTTTTTCTCCCGTCCCCCAACATTTTCTCCCCTGATTAAATGCATCGTCCTCTGAGGGGGCCCGGCACTCTAGGCCCCTCAGCAGCCACCTGGCTGCTGTTTAAGTCACCAAAAAGGCCCTAAAACCTGGAAAAAAAAACCACCACCAACTTTTCACAAACCCACTCCCAACTCCCTGCGGTAATCAAGCGCCCAGCAGCACCTGCTCACTCCTAGCCCCTCCCACCGAGAGAGTGCTGCCCACTGAGCTACATCAGAAGATGTGTAGATAATGATTATGGGTCGAAGTCCTGCAATAACGATAGTATTGCATATTTCTCTACAGTATGTCGGAGTGCAGTTCATTGCTGTGGTGAAACCAATGTTGAAAGAGAAATGGACAGCAGATGTAGAAGAAGCTTGGAAGGTAGGAAGTTCAGCACTGAGCATCGGATGTTCAGCCCCGAGCATCGGATGTTCAGCCCCGAGCATCGGATGTTCAGCCCCGAGCATCGGGTGTTCAGTCCCGGGCATCGGATGTTCAGCCCCGAGCATCGGATGTTCAGTCCCATTCAATTCTTGGTAAACCATAGAATAGAGGGAGAGCATTCTGCCCAGCATGTCTATGCTGGTGAAACAGCTTAGAGTGCTTAACAAGTAAGTGTGAGGAAAACTCCCACAAACCACAAGTGATAATGATCAGATTAATTTGTTTTAGTGATGTTGGTTGAGGGATAAATATTGGCCCCAGAACACCGGGGAGAACTCCCCCCTGCTCTTCTTCAAAATAGTGGCATTGGATCTTTTATGTCCACCTGAGAGAGCAGATGGGACCTCCCCTCTCTCAATAACGTCTTACCTGAAAGACGGCACCTCCAACAGTGCAGCACTCCCTCAGCACTGCACTGGGAGTGTCAGCCTAGCTTTCTGTGCACAAGTCTCTGGAGTGGGACTGTGAACCCACGACCTTCTGACTCGGAGGCGAGGGTGCTGCCCACTGAGCCATGGCTGACACTGTGAATAATGTTGGTGCGTGCATTTGTTATTGATTGCTTGGGCTGTAGTCTGACAGCTCGTATTATGAATTTAGGTAGCACCAAATATCACGGTTTAAATTCTGTGATAGGAAACAAAGACATGCTGCAATGGTTTCAAACTGAGCCTCCAAATTCATCATTTCATTCCCAAAAAGTCAAATAAGTTGATTTGCAAACACAGCCCAACACTGACCCGTCAGACACCCTCTGTGGGTGCTGGTGTGTGGGACACCCCCTGTGGGTGCTGGTGTGTGGGACTCCCCCGGTGGGTGCTGGTGTGTGGGACTCCCCCGGTGGGTGCTGGTGTGTGGGACTCCCCCTGTGGGTACTGGTGTGTGGGACTCCCCCGGTGGGTGCTGGTGTGTGGGACCCCCCTTCCTGTGGGTGCTGGTGTGTGGGACTCCCCCGGTGGGTGCTGGTGTGTGGGACTCCCCCTGTGGGTGCTGGTGTGTGGGACTCCCCCTGTGGGTGCTGGTGTGTGGGACTCCCCCTGTGGGTGCTGGTGTGTGGGACTCCCCCTGTGGGTGCTGGTGTGTGGGACTCCCCCTGTGGGTGCTGGTGTGTGGGACTCCCCCTGTGGGTGCTGGTGTGTGGGACTCCCCCAGTGGGTGCTGGTGTGTGGGACTCCCCCGGTCGGTGCTGGTGTGTGGGACTCCCCCAGTGGGTGCTGGTGTGTGGGACTCCCCCGGTCGGTGCTGGTGTGTGGGACTCCCCCAGTGGGTGCTGGTGTGTGGGACTCCCCCGGTCGGTGCTGGTGTGCAACTAGGCCAATATCCATTAATAATCACTATCCAAAAAAGAGCCACCAAATTTTGGAATCACCTACAAATGAGCAACCCCCAATGCTATCACTACGACGCCCTGAAATGCCAAGAGCTGACCATAAAGAAGAATACCCTCAGTCAACTAGTCCTGGGACTCAGTGAAGTAACTACTAACAATACTAACAATAACCAGTCCCAGGACAGTGACAGGGTAACACAAAGTATTCGACCCAACACAATCGTCGCTAAGCAAAAGGAAAAATATCTGACATATTGGGCAGAAACAACAAAAACCCAAAGCAAACTCAATTGCTACTTGGCCCTAAACAGACAATACAACATAGCTGATTACCTGACCATGGTAAAGGATAACAAACTGAGAAGAACCTTGACAAGGTACAGACTTAGCGAACATAGCCTAGCGATCGAAAAAGGCAGACACAGGCAGACCAGGCTGCCAAGAGGAGACAGGATATGCTCTCATTGCAGTCAGGGAGTAGTTGAGACAGAGATGCACTTCCTCACAGCCTGTGGAAAATATCAGGGCATCAGGGAGAATTTCTACCAAAAATTCTCACAAATATGCCCTGAATTCAGAAATCTGAATGACAACCAAAAACTCCCATTCCTACTGGGGGAGGAGAGAAGCTGTGTAACACTGGC
The DNA here is from genome assembly GCF_052327205.1 of Somniosus microcephalus. Taxonomy (NCBI): domain Eukaryota; kingdom Metazoa; phylum Chordata; class Chondrichthyes; order Squaliformes; family Somniosidae; genus Somniosus; species Somniosus microcephalus. The sequence goes on from NC_141020.1 coordinate 4,382,746, forward strand.
GGCACACTACGTTACAGCTTGCCATGAACAGAGGGACAACCAGTAAACTAAGACAAGAGTATATATAAACAAGGCGAATGTATATTTATAAACTCAGGGATATACCTGTTTATACACTGTATGAATAGAACCGCGTTTATGCGTTCAACCATAAATGTATTTTGATGCTTTGGCAACATAAGATGTACCTTATCATGCCAATAAAGCGATTTGAATTGTGAATTGTGAATTGTGTGGGACCCCCCCTGTGGGTGCTGGTGTGTGGGACCCCCCCTGTGGGTGCTGGTGTGTGGGGCACCCCGGTCGGTGCTGGTGTGTGGGACCCCCCTTCCTGTGGGTGCTGGTGTGAGGGACTCCCCCTGTGGGTGCTGGTGTGTGGGACACCCCCTGTGGGTGCTGGTGTGAGGGACCCCCCTTCCTGTGGGTGCTGGTGTGAGGGACTCCCCCTGTGGGTGCTGGTGTGTGGGACTCCCCCTGTGGGTGCTGGTGTGTGGGACTCCCCCTGTGGGTGCTGGTGTGTGGGACACCCCCTGTGGGTGCTGGTGTGTGGGACTCCCCCTGTGGGTGCTGGTGTGTGGGACTCCCCCTGTGGGTGCTGGTGTGTGGGACTCCCCCTGTGGGTGCTGGTGTGTGGGACACCCCCTGTGGGTGCTGGTGTGTGGGACTCCCCCTGTGGGTGCTGGTGTGTGGGACTCCCCCTGTGGGTGCTGGTGTGTGGGACTCCCCCTGTGGGTGCTGGTGTGTGGGACACCCCCTGTGGGTGCTGGTGTGTGGGACTCCCCCTGTGGGTGCTGGTGTGTGGGACTCCCCCTGTGGGTGCTGGTGTGTGGGACTCCCCCTGTGGGTGCTGGTGTGTGGGACTCCCCCTGTGGGTGCTGGTGTGTGGGACTCCCCCTGTGGGTGCTGGTGTGTGGGACTCCCCCTGTGGGTGCTGGTGTGTGGGACTCCCCCTGTGGGTGCTGGTGTGTGGGACACCCCCTGTGGGTGCTGGTGTGTGGGACTCCCCCTGTGGGTGCTGGTGTGTGGGACTCCCCCTGTGGGTGCTGGTGTGTGGGACTCCCCCTGTGGGTGCTGGTGTGTGGGACTCCCCCTGTGGGTGCTGGTGTGTGGGACTCCCCCTGTGGGTGCTGGTGTGTGGGACTCCCCCTGTGGGTGCTGGTGTGTGGGACTCCCCCTGTGGGTGCTGGTGTGTGGGACACCCCCTGTGGGTGCTGGTGTGTGGGACTCCCCCTGTGGGTGCTGGTGTGTGGGACTCCCCCTGTGGGTGCTGGTGTGTGGGACTCCCCCTGTGGGTGCTGGTGTGTGGGACTCCCCCTGTGGGTGCTGGTGTGTGGGACTCCCCCTGTGGGTGCTGGTGTGTGGGACTCCCCCTGTGGGTGCTGGTGTGTGGGACTCCCCCTGTGGGTGCTGGTGTGTGGGACTCCCCCTGTGGGTGCTGGTGTGTGGGACACCCCCTGTGGGTGCTGGTGTGTGGGACTCCCCCTGTGGGTGCTGGTGTGTGGGACTCCCCCTGTGGGTGCTGGTGTGTGGGACTCCCCCTGTGGGTGCTGGTGTGTGGGACTCCCCCTGTGGGTGCTGGTGTGTGGGACTCCCCCTGTGGGTGCTGGTGTGTGGGACTCCCCCTGTGGGTGCTGGTGTGTGGGACTCCCCCTGTGGGTGCTGGTGTGTGGGACACCCCCTGTGGGTGCTGGTGTGTGGGACTCCCCCTGTGGGTGCTGGTGTGTGGGACTCCCCCTGTGGGTGCTGGTGTGTGGGACTCCCCCTGTGGGTGCTGGTGTGTGGGGCACCCCCTGTGGGTGCTGGTGTGTGGGACTCCCCCTGTGGGTGCTGGTGTGTGGGACTCCCCCTGTGGGTGCTGGTGTGTGGGACTCCCCCTGTGGGTGCTGGTGTGTGGGACACCCCCTGTCAATTCTGTTGCTGCTGGTAATCTGGAGTCTTTCCTGCCGTGTAGACAGGAAGGATTCCTGGGTCTGAGCAGAGCTGTGGGCACTTGAGCCTCTGTAGCCCCAGGCCAAACCTGGGGCCCACAGGCGTGTCCTGATCCAGAGATGTTTGTTTACAGCACCTCCCTCAACACTTCATCATTCACCTCATCTCACTTCTGAAGGCGCCTTTGCCCTAGAAGATTGCAGCTAATGGCCAACTCCCTGGGCAAGGACGTCCTTGGTCACAATGGAGCAAAACGTTCAACCTGCTTTTTATAAAATGCTCTGAGGAAATTTCCCCCCTCCCGCCCCCCTGTCCCCCACTCCGCACTGACAAGAAGGGCAAATTGAGAACCGATATAAGAAAGATCTTCACACAACACATGGGATGGCCGTTGGATAGTGGAGGCTTGGAATCACTGAAGAAATAGTTGGATGCTGTGATGGGGTTGATGGAGTAGGATGGGCTGGGTGGCCTATCTCATCCATATCCAGTCCCTCCCCCATACAAAATAAAGGTTCCCCAAATACTTCTTCATGAATATGTATCCCCTTCAATGAATATTCATCTCTTCCCCACCCCCAGCCCCCTCCCCCAAGGTGCCCCGCACACAATTCCAGGCGGGACCCGGGTGAAGCAGAAGGTGGGACGAGCGAGGGAAAGGGCTGGAGAATCTCTCCCGGGCACCACTGACTAACTGCAGCCTCTTTTTTTTGTCCCCAGTGTTTGTTCGACTACTTGACGTCGACAATGAAGCGAGGATATCAGGAGGCCGAGCAGAGAAACGGTGTAAACCAGGCCAGCTACGCAAAGCGGCGAAATACTTCCATCTCCAACTCCAAACAGAACGTCATCTAAAGCACCTCGTACCTGGGCCGTGGGAGGGGAGGGATGGGGAGGGGCGATTACCACCGGATCCAGAGGGGGCCTGTGTAGATCTATTTCTGTGCATGTATGTGGTGGTGGGGGGGGTGAATTTAAAATTTGTGTCTGTTCAAATTTAGGTTAGGCTTAAGTGATTCGTTCCTTTTTGTGGTTTGCTTTGAAATGCAGTGACCCCCCGACCCCAATAGCACCTGACTGCTCAGTGTGAGACTTCCAGAGAAGGAATGATCGGATTCGGTCCCTAGTCCAGGTGGAGTTCACTACCCCGAGGCTGCAACCTCCTGAAATAATTTCGAAATAATTCCCGCTGCAAAGTGAGCGAGAGTGGGAGTGTCTTTTTTTGGGGGGGGTGGGTTTAACTTCACGTCCAATGGAGGTGGAGGTGAGAGAAGAGGTGTGAGGGGGTGGAGAGAGAGAGGGAGGGGAGTGGAGAGAGGGAGGGGAGTGGAGAGAGGGAGGGGAGTCGGAAGGGAGGGGAGAGGGAGGGGAGAGGGAGGGGAGAGGGAGGGGAGTCGGAAGGGAGGGGAGAGGGAGGGGAGAGGGAGGGGAGAGGGAGGGAAGTCGGAGGGGAGGGGAGAGGGAGGGGAGTCGGAAGGGAGGGGAGAGGGAGGGGAGAGGGAGGGGAGAGGGAGGGAAGTCGGAGGGGAGGGGAGGTGGGCTGTTGGTGCCCACTCCCCAGGGGCAACCTGTGGCAACAATCAGTCTACCTTCCTCATCTCAAATGGGACAGGTCACCTGAATCCAAACCCGAGCGCTCCAGCGACCCGTCCCGTATAAAACAGGTCAGCCCTTAGAACAAATTGTCAGTCCCTGAGAGAGGCAGGTGTGGGAGATGGTGCCGTGGGGGAGAGTGAAGGCAACACCTTTATCTGTCATATAAAAACAAGCGCTCTACTCGGAGCTCCGGCATGGCAAGAGAGCCCCAGGTGGGCAGAGGAAACGCTTCAAGGACACCCTCAAAGCCTCCTTGGAAAAAGTGCATCATCCCCACCAACACCTGGGAATCCCTGGCCCAAGACCACACAAAGTGGAGGAGAAGCATCCGGGAAGGCGCTGAACACCTTGAGTCTCTTCGCCGGGAGCAAGCGGGAAGCCAAGCGCAGGCAGCGCAAGGAGCGCACGTCAACCCAAGCACCCCACCCACCCGCCCCTTCAACCACCGTCTGCCCCTCCTGTGACAGAGACTGTAGGTCCCGCATTGGACTCATCAGTCACCTGAGAACTCATTTTTAATGTGGAAGCAAGTCATCCTCGGTTCCGAGGGACTGCCTAAGAAGAAGTATCTGTCATACATCCGACAGGAGGGAGCGAGAAAGTGGAAACATGTTCTGCTCAAATTCCACATTATGCACAGTATTTGGAGCCATCGATCAGAATGAAGAATAGGATGGAGACTATCGGGTGGGTTTCTGGAGTCCGTTCATGCTGAAAGCATGCTGCAAATTTGGATGCGAGCTCAGGGGATGGATGGGCTTGGAAAATCTACCCTTGTGGGCTTCTTGCTGTGTTGTGTTGAGGGACTCTAGCTAGAGCTGTACCAGCTTGATCAGGTTAGTCAGTTGAAAGCTGTGAACTTATTTCACGTTAAGAGTCCATTGAAAATAGGCTGAGCGACCAGTAACACAGCCCTCCTGTCCAATGCTGGCTCAGTGACTGGCAGACAGCTCCATGGGCAGTGCCGGTGAAGGTGCCGTGACATTGGTGCACTTTGGCAAGTGATGGCAATCTTGCAAAGGAGCAGCCATGGCTCAGTGGGCAACACTCGCCTCTCAGTCAGAAGGTTGTGATTTTATTGGCTTGAACCCTTAATCCAGGCTGACACACCCAGTGCAGTACTGAGGGAGTGCCACACGGTCGGAGGGGCAGTACTGAGGGAGTGGCACACTGTCGGAGGGGCAGTATTGAGGGAGCGCTGCACTGTCAGAGGGGTGGTACTGAGGGAGCGCCGCACTGTCGGAGGGGCAGCAGTGAGGGAGCACCGCACTGTCGGAGGGGCAGCAGTGAGGGAGCGGCGCACTGTCGGAGGGGCAGTAATGAGGGAGCGGCGCACTGTCGGAGGGGCAGTAGTGAGGGAGCGCCGCACTGTCAGAGGGGCAGTACTGAGGGAGTGCCGCACTGTCGGAGGGACAGTATTGCGGGAGCGCTGCACTGTCGGAGGGGCAGTACTGAGGGAGCGCTGCAATGTCAGAGGGGTGGTACTGAGGGAGCGCCCCACTGTCGGAGGGGCAGTACTGAGGGAGGGCCGCACTGTCGGAGGGGCAGCAGTATGGGAGCGCTGCACTGTCAGATGGGCAGTAATGAGGGAGCGCCGCACTGTCGGAGGGGCAGTAGTGAGGGAGCGCCACACTGTCGGAGGGGCAGTACTGAGGGAGTGCCGCACTGTCGGAGGGGCAGTACTGAGGGAGAGCATCACTGTCGGAGGGGCAGTACTAAGGGAGCGATGCACTGTTGGAGGGGCAGTACTGAGGGAGCGCCGCACTGTCAGAGGGGCAGTACTAACGGAGCGCCGCACTGTCGGAGGGGCAGTACTGAGGGAGCGCTGCACTGTCGGAGGGGCAGTACTGAGGGAACGCCGCGCTGTCGGAGGGGCAGTACTGAGGGAGCGCCGCACTGTCGGAGGGGCAGTACTGAGGGAGCGCCGCACTGTCGGAGGGACAGTACTGAGGGAGCGCTGCACTGTTGGAGGGACAGTGCTGAGGGAGCGCTGCACTGTCGGAGGGGTAGTACTGAGGGAGCGCCACACTGTCGGAGGGGCAGTACTGAGACAGCGCCGCACTGTCGGAGGGGCAGTACTGAGGAAGTGCTGCACTGTCGGAGGGGCAGTACTGAGGGAGTGCCACACTGTCGGAGGGGCAGTACTGAGGGAGTGTTGCACTATCAGAGGGGCAGTACTGAGGGAGCGCTGCACTGTCGGAGGGGCAGTACTGAGGGAGCGCCGCGCTGTCGGAGGGGCAGTACTGAGGGAGCGCCGCGCTGTCGGAGGGGCAGTATTGAGGGAGCGCCGCACTGCCGGAGGGACAGTACTGAGGGAGCGCTGCACTGTCGGTGGGGCAGTACTGAGGGAGCACCGCACTGTCAGAGGGGCAGTAATGAGGGAGCGCTGCACTGTCGGAGGGACAGTACTGAGGGAGCGCCGCATTGTCAGAGGGGCAGTACTGAGGGAGCGCTGCATTGTCGGAGGGGCAGTACTGAGGGAGCGCTGCACTGTCAGAGGGGTAGTACTGAGGGAGCGCCACACTGTCGGAGGGGCAGTACTGAGGCAGCGCCGCACTGTCGGAGGGGCAGTACTGAGGAAGTGCTGCACTGTCGGAGGGGCAGTACTGAGGGAGCGCTGCACTGTCAGAGGGGCAGTACTGAGGGAGCGCTGCACTGTCGGAGGGGCAGTACTGAGGGAGCGCCGCACTGTCGGAGGGGCAGTACTGAGGGAGCGCCGCACTGTCGGAGGGGCAGTACTGAGGGAGCGCTGCACTGTTGGAGGGGCAGTACTGAGGGAGCGCCGCACTGTCGGAGGGGCAGTACTGAGGGAGCGCCGCACTGTCGGAGGGGCAGTACTGAGGGAGCGCTGCACTGTTGGAGGGGCAGTACTGAGGGAGCGCCGCACTGTCGGAGGGGCAGTACTGAGGGAGTGCCACACTGTCGGAGGTGCCGTCAGTTGGTTGTAAAAGGTCCCATGGCAACATTGGATGAAGTGCCAGGGAGCTCTAGCCAACAGTCACCCCTCAGCCACCACCACCAAAACATTGCCCGGTCTTTCCTGTCAGTCCTGTTTGTGGGATCTTGCTGTGCACCAATTGCCTGCAGGCAGTAGTGGTTCATTGGCGTTTTGGAGGGCACGGGAGATATTGTGTAAATGCGGTCTGGGTGCCAATATCAAAGATGTTCGGAATCAGGTCACCTCCTCGTTGAGCAAGTTGTCCGAGTGAAATGGGACGTATTCTGGGTGGCCATGCGCCTGAGCTCCTTGAGGCTAAGACCGTTGAGAATGAATTAGGCTGAGAGTCTAGTCTGTGGCACTTGTCTAAAGGACAACTCCTCCCTGTTCAAATGATCTCTATCCTTGTCTTTATGCTTTTTAAAAATCTTTTCTTTTGCATGAAGTGACGCTTAATAAAATAAAATAACTGCTTCACTGCAAAGTTTCAAAGCTTAAATGTTTCTTCACCGTTTAAAAGGCGTATTGGGATGGGGCGGGCGGTGGGTTTTGAAGAAGAGCAGGGGAGTTAATCCCCTGGGGCCAATGTTTATCTCTCAATCAACACCACAAACAGGTTTGGAATTGCAGGAATTGTAGGGTTTATTTTTAGACAGATGAGGTTGGATAGGTTTCCTTATCTATCCACCTTGTTGGATCTTTCCTTTGTGGCATCAACATATCATTCAGCCGTACAGTGATAACACAAATTCATTCCACTGCAAAAATCATTGCCATCAGCTTTATTTTCAGAATCTATATATGGGCACGTTTTGTTTCTCTGTATCATTCCAACTGTACAGACAGATACACACACCACGGGCACCACTACTGATTTTATGCCTAGATGTGTGTCTTTCTATGAACATATAAGAACATAAGAATTAGGAGCAGGAGTCGACCATTCGGCCCCTCGAGCCTGCTCCGCCATTCAATAAGTTCATGGCTGATCTTCGACCTCAACTCCACTTTCCTGCACTATCCCCATACCCCTTGATTCCCTTAATATCCAAAAATCTATTGATCTCTGTCTTGAATATACTCAACGACTGAGCCTCCTCAGCCCTCTGGGGTAGAGAATTCCAAAGATTCACCACCCTCTGAGTGAAGAAATTTCTCCTCATCTCAGTCCTAAATGGCCGACCCCTTATTCTGAGACTGTGACCCCTGGTTCTAGACACTCCAGTCAGGGGAAACATCAGGAATATCAATCAAAATTCCTGGTGGGGGGAGTCCAGAACAAGGGGGCAGAACCTTAAAATTAGAGCCAGGCCATTCAGGGGTGATGTCAGGAAGCACTTCTTCACACAAAGGGTAGTGAAAATTGTGGTGTATGTAACCTGTTCCACCTTAAGCGAACTACCTTAAGAGATGTACTACTTTCTCTAGGTTGCTGTATACTGTAATACCGGTGGTGACCACACCGGTATATAAGTGTTGTGTAGGGATTTGCTGGGCAGTTCAGCCCTGACCTCCGAATAGTAAAGACCTGTTAAAAGTTATTCTTGTTGTCTGTGTCCAGTGATTGATCATACGCATAACTGGGACACACAGACTCAACAGTGGCGACGAGTCCGATCTTACCCTGCGGCAGTTTTACATCCAAGGCAGCTTCATCCTCAGAACGGGCGTCGAGAAGAGGCATCCGCCCTCATCATCCTGCTGAGCACCATCGCACGGGAGGCATCGAGAACCCGGGTTAAAAAGAAAAAAAAAATTCTGACCACGAAGCCCTCCATCAGTGACAGGCAGTGATCATCCCTTCTACCACGGTGGTGGGTAAGCCGATCAGCGACACGAGCAGAAAGTCGGCCGTGTTGGCTGTGGAGTAGGGGAGGGAAAATGGAGGAATAAGGGCGGAGAACTCGACCACGGCCGGTAAAAAGGGCCGGGCTGCAATCGAGGCCGAGAGGCGCAGCGACTGGGGCAGCTTAAGGCACGAGAGCCGCGGAGAACTCAAACGCAGCTGGTGTAAAGGACCGGGCTGCAAGCGGGGCTGCGAGGCAAAGCAGCGTCGGGGAATTGAGAACTGCTGGGGAGGTGAGAACGGCAGCAGCAAGGCAATCGCCATTGCAGCCAGCGGGGGAAGAAGGCAAACGCGGGAATCCGCCATTGTAGTCGGCGGGGGAAGAAGACGAGCGCGGGAAAGACTGCCAAGCGCGGGAAGCCACCATTTTAGTAGGCGGGGGAAGAAGACAAGCGCGGGAAGCCGCCATTTTGAAAAAAAAAAGAAAAATTTTAAAAAAAACTTGCAAGGATGCCTAAACATGGGAACATTAATACCTTTGATAGCGATATCGAAGATTGGACCACGTATGTAGAACGCATGGAAGTTTATTGTAAAGCAAATAAGGTACCAGATGATGAGAAAGCACTAACCTTATTAAGCTCAATGGGTGCGAAGACATACGGGCTATTGAAGCACCTTCTATCACCAAATAAACCGGCGGATCAGACTTTCACGAATATTGTTACTGTCCTGAAAAATCATTTAAACCCCACGCCGCTGATGATAGCGGAACGATTTAAATTTTACAGAAGAACGCAGCTGAAAGACGAAAGCAATGCTGAATTTTTAATTGAACTGCGTAAGCTATCGAAGTACTGTCAGTTTGGAACAGGACTAGCAGATGCGCTGAGAGATAAATTTGTGTGTGGATTGTTAAAAGAAGGTACACAAAAGCGACTGCTTGAGGAGAATGATCTTACGCTTGATAAAGCTGTCACTATTGCAGCATCGCAAGAAGCCGCAGCGAGAGGCACGGCGGAAATGCAGCTACGGTCACCGGAACTCAGTACCAATCAAATGGTCTTGGGTACAGTAAAATGTTATCGTTGTGGAAAGACAACGCACGATCAGAACCAGTGCTGGTTCAAAAATCAGGAATGCAGAAAATGTGGCAGGCTTGGTCACATAGCTAAAGTATGCCGGTCAGGAAAGAAGACCAGCAACAAAAGGTCACCGCAGGAAAAGTACAGAAAGGTACACAAGGTGACAGAGAACAGTTCGAACGAACAGAAGTCAGATTCAGACTCCAGCAGTAATGAACTGGGTAGTCTAAGAGTACACAATGTTGGTAAGGAAGCAGACCTCCAAACAATTTGGGTCACACTTCAGATAGCAGGAGTCCAAGTGAAGATGGAATTGGACACTGGATCGGCATTGACGGTCATGAATAAGCAAGATTACAAAAGGTTATTCCCACATATTCCCCTACGGGATACGGAGATTGTATTGAAAACATACACGGGGCAAAGAGTATACCCCATCGGGAAGATAGAGGTAAAGGTGGTCCACAAGGGCAAAGAAAGCCGAGGAATGGACTTATATGTGCTACCTGAGGGAGGTCCACCACTACTGGGACGGGAGTGGATTAGGAAAATAAATATGGACTGGCATTCCTTAAAAGCACTAACGGTAGATTCCGGTAAAAAAGATGTCAAACCTAAACGATTGTCCAGAATATTGGACGATGCTAAAGAGGTGTTTCAACAGGGACTGGGAACACTGAGAGGAATTACGGCAAACATCAAGGTTGAAGAACATGCAAACCCGAAATTTTTCAAAGCCAGACCGGTACCTTATGCGATACGACCTGCTGTGGAAGCTGAGCTGGAAGGGCTAGAACGTTCAGGAGTACTGTCTAAGGTAGACTGGAGTGAGTGGGCCACGCCCATTGTTCCCGTCATGAAGCGTTCATCGAGCAACAAGCCGGGGGAACCGGGGAAGGTTCGCATCTGTGGAGATTTCAAGATCACCGTTAATCCGGTGCTTCACACGGTGCAGTATCCGCTTCTGCGGATTGAGGATATCTTCGCTTCGATGTCTGGCGGGAAACACTTCACCAAGATAGACCTGGCGCAGGCGTACTTACAGATGGAAGTTGAGGAAGAGTCATGCCAGTATCTCACGATCAACACGCATAGAGGCTTGTACCGGTATAATAGACTGGTTTTTGGAGTGGCATCGGCTCCAGCAATTTGGCAGAGGGCCATGGAGCAGGTATTACAGGGAATTCCAGGCACACAATGTTACCTGGACGATATTCTGATTACAGGAGATGATGACGAGGAACACCTTGCAAATTTGGAACTGGTGCTCACCAGATTGAAAGAATATGGACTTCGAGTTGATCGCCAGAAATGTGAGTTCTTTCAGAAGAGGATCTCGTACTGTGGTCATGTCATTGACCAGGAGGGGCTTCATAAGTCTCCTGACAAGATCGAAGCTGTTGTGAAGGCTCCCGCTCCGGATAATGTATCCCAGTTGAGGTCGTTCCTAGGGTTGATTAACTATTACCATAAGTTTCTGCCAAATTTATCCATGGTGCTGCACCCGCTGAACGCTCTTTTGCAGAAGGGAGTACCATGGAAGTGGAGCGAGGACTGTAAGAGGGCCTTTCGCAAAAGCAAGGCATTGATCACCTCAGAGGAAGTGTTGGCTCACTTCAACCCAACGCTGCCTATTCATTTGGCTTGTGATGCTTCTCCATATGGTATTGGGGCAGTACTCTCACACAAGTTGCCAAATGGCCTGGAGAGGCCAGTTGCGTTCGCATTCAGATCATTGACCTCCGCTGAGCGCAACTATGCTCAGATAGATAGGGGGGCTCTCAGCCTTGTGTGGGGAGTAAAGAAGTTTAATCATTACCTGCAGGGCCAAAAGTTCACGCTTCTGACAGACCACCAGCCGTTGGTATCCATTTTTAACCCTAAGAAGGGTGTTTCGGTGATGACAGCACAGAGACTCCAGAGATGGTCCCTTTTCCTAGGGGCACATCAATATCAGATTGAATTCAAAGGTACAAAGCAGCATGGTAATGCTGATGGGCTGTCGCGCCTGCCACTACCTACAGCGGAGGATGCACCGACGGTTGACCCTGTTGAGTTATTTCACTCGACCATCATCGAATGTTTACCAGTCACCAATGCAAGTATTGAAAGAGAAACCAGGAACGACCCGACATTGTCCCGGGTCTACGAAGTGACAGTGAAGGGATGGCCAGCACATGGTGAGCCACTGTTACCGGCATTCTCAGCAAGACGAGAACAGCTGTCCGTCTGTCAAGGAACATTGATGTCATAGAGTCATAGAGTAATACAGCACGGATAGAGGCCCTTCGGCCCATCGTGTCCGCGCCGGCCATCAAGCCCTGTCTAATCTAATCCCATATTCCAGCATTTGGCCCGTAGCCTTGTATGCTATGGCATTTCAAGTGCACATCCAAATGCTTCTTAAATGTTGTGAGGGTTTCTGCCTCCACAACCCTTTCAGGCAGTGAGTTCCAGACTCCAACCACCCTCTGGGTGAAAAAGTTCTTTCTCAAATCCCCTCTAAACCTCCCGCCCTTTACCTTGAATCTATGCCCCCTAGTTATTGACCCCTCTACTAAGGGAAAAAGCTCCTCAGCATCCATCCTATCTATGCCCCTCATAATTTTGTACACCTCAATCATGTCCCCCCTCAGCCTCCTCAGCTCCAAGGAAAAAAAACCCAATCTGCCCAGTCTCTCTTCATAGCTGAAGCGCTCCAGCCCTGGTAACATCCTGGTGAACCTCCTCTGCACCCTCTCTAACGCGATCACATCCTTCCTGTAGTGTGGCGACCAGAACTGCACACAGTATTCCAGCTGTGGCCTAACCAGTGTTTTATACAGCTCCATCATAACCTCCTTGCTCTTATATTCAATGCCTCGGCTAATGAAGGCAAGTATCCCATATGCCTTTTTTTACCACCTTATCCACCTGTTCCGCCGCCTTCAGGGATCTGTGTACTTGCACACCCAGATCCCTCTGACCCTCCGTCTTGCCTAGGGTCTTTCCATTCATTGTGTATTCCTTTGCCTTGTTAGTCCCCCCAAAGTGCATCACCTCGCACTTTTCCGGGTTAAATTCCATTTGCCACTGTTCCGCCCATCTGACCAACCCATCTATATCGTCCTGCAGACTGAGGCTACCCTCCTCGCTATTTACCACCCTACCAATTTTTGTATCATCCGCGAACTTACTGATCATACCCTTTACATTCATATCCAAGTCATTAATGTAGACCACAAACAGCAAGGGACCCAGCACCGATCCCTGTGGTACCCCACTGGCCACAGGCTTCCAGTCACAAAAACAACCTTCGACCATCACCCTCTGCCTTCTGCCACTAAGCCAGTTTTGTATCCAATGTGCCAAGGCACCCTGGATTCCATGGGCTCTTACCTTCTTGACCAGTCTCCTGTGCGGGACTTTATCGAAGGCCTTACTGAAATCCATGTATACCACATCCACTGCGTTACCCTCATCCACACACCTAGTCACCCCCTCAAAAAATTCAATCAAATTAGTCAGACATGATCTTCCCTTGACAAAGCCATGTTGACTATCCCTGATTAATCCTTGCCTCTCCAAGTGGAGACAAATTTTGTCCCTCAGGATTTTTTCCAATAATTTTCCTACCACTGATGTTAGGCTCACTGGCCTGTAGTTCCCCGGTTTTTCCCTACTACCCTTCTTGAATAATGGTACTACATTAGCGGTTCTCCAGTCCTCTGGCACATCCCCTGTGGCCAGAGAGGTCCTGAATATATGTGTTAGAGCCCCCGCAATCTCCTCCTTTGCCTCACACAGCAGCCTGGGATACATTTCATCCGGGCCTGGGGATTTATCCATTTTTAGGCCAGCTAAAACCGCCAATACCTCCTCCCTCTCGATGTTAATATGTTCGAGCATATCACAGTCCCCCCGCCCTATTTCTATGTCTACATCGTCCTTCTCCATAGTGAAAACAGATGCAAAAAATTCATTTAGAACCCCTCCTACATCTTCCGGCTCCACACACAGAATGCCACTTTTGTCCCTAATGGGCCCTATTTTTTCCCTAGTTATCCTCTTACCCTTAACATACTTATAAAACATCTTCGGATTTTCCTTTATTTTGCTCGCCAGTGTTATTTCATGGCCCCTCCTTGATCTCCTAATTTCTTTTTTAAGTATCCCCCTGCACTTTTTGTACTCCTCTAGGGCTTCCTCCGTCTTTAGCCTTTTGTATCTACCAAAAGCCCTCCTTTTTTTCCTAATCCATTCTCGTATATCCCCTGACATCCAAGGTTCCCTGTGGTTTTTGGAACCACCCTTGACCTTTACGGGAACATGTTGCCATTGTATGATCTCAATCTCCCTTCTGAAAGCCTCCCATTGCTCCGATGCGGATTTTCCTACAAGTAGCTGATCCCAGTCCATTTTGGCCAGATCCTGCCTTATCCTATTAAAATCGGCCTTCCCCCAATTTAGAACCTTTATTTCCGGCCCATCCCTGTCCTTTTCCATGACCACCTTAAATCTTACCATATTATGGTCACTATCACCAAAGTGCTCACCTACTAGCACTTTTTCCACTTGGCCGGCCACATTCCCTAGAATTAGGTCCAGTACCGCCCCCTCTCTTGTAGGACTTTCTACATGCTGGCTCAAAAAGCTCTCCTGGATGCACTTTAAGAATTCTACACCCTCTGAGCCTTTCACACTCTGACTATCCCAGTTAATATTGGGGAAGTTGAAATCCCCCATTATTATTACCCTATTATTTGCACATTTCTCTGAGATTTGCCTACATATCTGTTCCTCTATCTCCCCCTGACTGTTTGGAGGCCTATAGTACACTCCCAGCAAAGTGCTTGCCCCCTTTTTGTTTTTAAGCTCCACCCATATGGCCTCATTAGAGGACCCTGCTAATATATCATCCCTCCTTACTGCAGTAATTGACTCCTTAATTAATATTGCGACACCCCCTCCTCTTATACCTCCCCCTCTGTCTCGCCTGAAGATTCTGTACCCCGGAATATTGAGCTGCCAGTCTTGCCCTTCCCTCAACCATGTCTCCGTGATAGCAACAATATCATACTCCCATGTGTTTATCAACACCTTCAGTTCATCCACCTTATTTGCAAGACTCCTTGCATTAAAATAGATGCCATCCAGCCTTGCCCTTATATATTTGCCCTGTATGGAACAAGGGTGATTATTCCTCCTAAGTTAAGAGAGAGAGTTCTAAAGGAACTGCATGAAGGTCATCTGGGGGGAGTCAAGATGAAAAGCCTTGCTAGGGCTTATGTGTGGTGGCCGGGTATCGACCAACAGATAGAGGATCTGACGAAAAGCTGTTCAGGGTGCCAAAAAGTGCAAAATGCACCTCCGATTGCACCGCTGCATCCATGGGAATGGCCTTCAACCCCATGGCAACGTGTACATATTAACTTTGCTGGTCCATTCATGGACTCCATGTTTTTAATTGCGGTGGACGCACATTCTAAATGGCCAGAAGTGATTAAGATGACTACCACTACCTCGGAAAAGACGATCGCGGTGCTAAGAACGATATTTGCAAGAAATGGATTGCCAGAACAAATATGTTCAGACAACGGACCGCAGTTCGTGTCAGAAGAATTCCAGAAATTCATGAAGAAGAATGGGGTGAAACATTATACCTCTGCCCCATATCATCCGGCTACAAACGGGTTGGCCGAGAGATTTGTACAAACGTTCAAAAAAAGCAGTAAAGGCCATGAGCGAAGATCAGATTCCACTACAACACAAGGTGAACAAATTCCTACTGGCATATCGAAACGCCACTCATGCAGTGACAAACCAAAGTCCTGCCATGATGTTCTATAACAGGAGGTTGCGGTCCAGGTTGGACTTGTTAAAACCAAATGTGCGGAGGGAAGTTGAAAACAAACAGTTCCAGCATATAAATAACAAGACCACTCGGAGTTTCGAAATAGGACAACCAGTGTTAGCCAGGGACTATAAAAACGAGAAATGGCAATCTGGAACAATTAGGGCCAGACAAGGACCCCTGATGTACACAGTAGATATTGGTGAAAATGTAATACAGCGTCATGCCGACCAACTGGTAGAATCGAGAACAAGGGTCGAACCCATGGTTACGGCAGAGACAACCGTGGAAGAAGTTAGTGAACCTGAAGCATCTACCTCAGAAGTGAATGTACCTGATGATGATGTCCAATCCATAAGAGACCAACTAGATGAGTCACCCCAGCAACGAGAATCAGAGACCCCTGAAAGGCGTTATCCAACTCGAATCAGGAGGCCTCCTCAGAGACTGAATCTTTGAACTGTTTTGCATGAAGTTGTATATATATATATATGTTATTATGTTATGTTAAATGGGGATATAACTGTTAAGCTAAAAAGAGAGGATTGTGGTGTATGTAACCTGTTCCACCTTAAGAGAACTACCTTAAGAGATGTACTACTTTCTCTTGGTTGCTGTATACTGTAATACCGGTGGTGACCACACCGGTATATAAGTGTTGTGTAGGGATTTGCTGGGCAGTTCAGCCCTGACCTCCGAATAGTAAAGACCTGTTAAAAGTTATTCTTGTTGTCTGTGTCCAGTGATTGATCATACGCATAACTGGGACACACAGACTCAACAAAAATCCTATCAAATCTCCCCCAAAAGCTGTTGAGGCTGGAGGTCAATTGAAAATTTCAGAACTGTGGTTGATGAGAGGTTTATTAGGCAAGGGTATTAAGCATTATGGAACCAAGGCGGGTAGATGGCGTTAAGATACAGATCAGCCATGATCTAATTGAATGGTGCAACAGGCTCGAGGGCTGACTGGCCTCCTCCTGTTACTGTGGCAATGCAGAGCCACACATTATAATCCTGTCAATTTTCCATTTCCAAAATCCTATTAACTCGGTAATGTAAGAACCTTTCCTATCCTCAGGATGTCCCAAATCGCTTTTCCGCCAATGAATTACTTTTCAAGTGTGATCACCCTTGTAGGCAAATTGGGCAGCCAATCTCTGCACAGCAAGATCCCACAAACAGTACTTGAGATGCATGGCCAGTTGAATTGGACTAGGGAGGCGGGAAGGATCTCAGTCAGGGTTCCTGCTCCTGGTCATTGTGCAATGACTCCTGCTGGATAGGATGGAGTTCATCTCTTAATCCTTTATGCGGTTGAATAACCAGGCCAACCAACTCTGCTCATGAGAATGGTGCCCGAGATCGCGACCTCCCGCCTCCAGCCCGGGCCCTTTGCAAAAATGTAATTCCCAAAACGTGCGTTGAAGGGACGTTTACTGAGCATATCTCACTGCTTGGACTGAAATCAACTAAAAAAAAAAAGGATCTTCAGACAACCCTGGGACCTCCGAAACAGACCGTCATATTTTGGGGTCCCAGAACTGACTAAGCGAGGGTTACGTCCCGCAGAGAGGGAGGGATATCCTAGGGCTGCTCCCTTGCACTCTCTGGAGGATAGATGAGGAATAGAACTGGAGGACGTCTCCCAGCAGGTCCTCTCTGCCCAAGTTCGACTCATGGTCCGGGCCGCTTGGAAAAAATAAAGAGAACGCATTCTAATTATTCCTTTGCAGTCAGTCCTATGGTAAATGAGTGCTGGGCGATCTCGATTCAGGCCCACACAGCTCCCAGGACAAAACTGTCTCTAGTTCGGCTCTAAACTGGGAATCTCTGTCATGGACAATATGGAATGGCTAATGGGGGAAGGGGAATAATATGTGCAATTTTGATCCCCTTACCTAAGGAAGGATATACTTGCTGATGTAATAAAACTCACTACGCACTTGGCAAGGCTTTAATCAACTTGTTTCAAAACATTGAGGTCTAGTTGTCCTTCACTAGTTCCTGTCTTACAAAATGTCCTTGGACAAGCTGGGCCCACGCCCGAGTATTTATACTCCTTGGACAGCGCCAATAGCTGGCCGTCCAGTGTTATTTCATGAGTCATTTCTTCATGATGATGAGATTTATAACGCTTGTCATAGAGGGAGTGCAGCGAAGGTTCACGAGATTGATTCCTGGGATGGCGGGACTGACGTATGAGAAGAGATTGAGTAAACTAGGCCTGTATTCTCTTGAATTCAGAAGAATGAGAGGGGATCTCACTGAAGCATACAAAATTATTACAGGGCTTGATAGGTGTAACCGGTTTATGCGGTGACCAATTTCCTATGGCCCCGCCGCAATCGCCAATTATTGTAAGTGGTTTCACCCCGCCCGTAGTGAGCACGCAAACCCCCTTACTACAAGTTCTGGATGATAGGGATTACTGAGGACAGATTTGAACACGGACAGCGTTTTCGGGCTCACCCGTACATTGTTTATTAAAGTTGACAAAAACTACTCCACTGGCAGACAGTACGAGCGGTGTGAACACAACTGTACAGTTTAAAACAGTACAACCCTGACTTGTCCAACAAGCCCCTGCCGTGCTGACTTGCCACGACCTAAAAACACCCTCCCGTGAACTAAACTATCACAGGACCCTTCCAACGCTAAATCCCCTCTGGTTTGGTAGGAACATACAGGCACCCCCCTCACACAGCTAAGTGATCTTGTGGGTGTGTAGGCTTGGCAATGCTCACCTAGATTGTCCTTTTGATCTTGCTTGCAGCTTCCTCCCGTACGTCTCGGCTACCTGGTTCCGTACCGGCCTTGCGGCATGCGAGTCCCAGCCTTAGCCGAAGTCCGTCTCGGTTGGAAGAGCAAGGCTCTGCTCCTCTTGACGTTCCATTGTTTCGAGGGCAGGAGAGAGAGAGAGAGAGCTATCCAAACTGCTCTCTAAATATACCCCCATTACACAGACTGCTGTCTGTGGTTTTAATGGACACATGGCCTCAGGGGATGGTTTTCAAGCTGCCTCCCAGGTTTGAATGGTTTTTGATCTCATTTCGATCTTCCTGCCGATTAACTTAATGAGCTCTTCTTGACCAGAACAATGAGTCGTCAGCCTTGTTAATCAAGACTTGGGAGTGGGCCTCGGGCCATTGTTCCCAAGGACAGTTCGCTTCCATACGAATGAGTCACCTCCAGCTTGAGTGGGTTTTCACTGCTTCCCCCCACCCCCCAAGCAGCCTGTCCAGTTTTTAATAAGGGTTCATAATCTAAAAATCCATGGAGTCTGTGCCGACTGCTACATAGGGTGGATGCTGGGAGAATGTTTCCCTTGGCTGGGGCGTCTAAAACCAGGAGCCACAGCCTCGGGATAAAGGGGTCGGCCATTCAGGACTGAGATAAGAAGAAATTTCTTCACACAGAGGGTGGTGAATCTTTGGAATTCTCTACCCCAGAGGGCTGTGGAGGCTCAGTCATTGGGTATATTCAAAACAGAAGTCGATAGATTTCTGACTAGTAAGGGCATCAACGAATATAGAAACATAAAAGATAGGAGCAGGAGTAGGCCATTCGGCCCCTCGAGCCTGCTCTGCCATTCAATGAGATCATGGCTGATCATCCAAATTCAGTACCCGGTCCCTGCTTTCTCCCCATATCCCTTGATCCCTTTAGCCTTAAGAAATATATCTAACTCCTTCTTGAGTATATTTAATGAATTGGCCTCAGCTGCCTTCTGTGGTAGAGAATTCCATAGGTTCACCACTCTCTGGGTGAAGAAATTCCTCCTCATCTCTGTCCTAAATGGCTTACCCCTTATCCTTAGACTGTGACCCCTGGTTCTGGACTCCCCGACCATCGGGAACATCCTTCCTGCATCTAGTCTGTCCAATCCTGTCAGAATTTTATAAGTTTCAATGAGATCCCCTCTCATTCTTCTAAACTCCAGCAAGTATAAGCCCAATCGACCCAATCTCTCCTCATACGTCATTCCTGCCATCCCAGGTATCAGTCTGGTGAATCTTCGCTGCACTCCCTCCATGGCAAGAACATCCTTCCTCAGATAAGGCGACCAAAACTGCACACAATACTCAAGGTGTGGTCTCACCAAGGCCCTGTACAACTGCAGCAAGACATCCTTGTTCCCGTACTCGAACCCTCTCACTACGAAGGCCAACATACCATTTGCCTTCTTAACCGCCTGCTGCACCTGCATGCTTACCTTCAGCGACTGGTGCACAAGGACACCCAGGTCTCGTTGCACTTCCCCTTCTCCCAATCTATTGCCGTTCAGATAATAATCTGCCTTCCTGTTTTTGCTACCAAAGTGGATAACCTCGCATTTATCCACATTATACTGCAGCTGCCATGCTTCTGCCCAATCACCCAACCTGTCCAAATCATACTGGAGTTTCTCGGCATCCTCCTCACAGCACACACACGCCCACCCAGCTTTGTGTCATCTGCAAACTTGGAGATATTACATCTAGTTCCCTCGTCTCGATCATTTATATATATTGTGAATAGCTGGGATCCTAGGACCGATCCCTGCAGTGCCCCACACAAAACTAAACACCACAATACAATAACTACAATACTTAGACCAAACAAAAACACAGTGAGTCGTCTATATTCATCAAATAGTAATTTTAGCCTCTGCCACCGTCTGGTACAGGTATTCTTAGCCTAATTATTCAAATCGTAAATTTAGCCTCTGTCACCGCCTGGTACAGGTATTCTTAAACTCTAATTATTCAACTTATACGACCCTTATCTTGCACTCCCCGAGTACAAGTTGCTCAAGCTCTAGAGTCCCCGACTCTCTCTTTTTACTTTCTTTCAAGTATTCTTTTTCTCTTTCTCTAAAATCACTACTTATCTACTTTTTAGTCCAATCGGAGCCTGAGCGGACCAAGTGAAATACGAGGCCGGCGCGTTACCCGACTTGGATACTTATTTCCTAAGTTTACACAGTATTCGCCAGATTGACCCAGATCTCGTCGGGACACCACGCAAGAATTAGCGAGTGGCAAAACTTTTATCGGACTTACGGATCAGAGGAAAACCGAGGTGGTAAATTTAAACATACTCACTCCGGGGGCCCATTTCCTCCTCTCACGTCCAAAACTAGTTCGGCTCTTAATTTCGCGAATTCTCGGTGATCGTCCGTTGAGATCCCACTTCTGACACCAAATGTTGAAACGGATTCTTTTGGTCCTCAATCTGGTTCAGTACAAACACTGAGTCGAATACTGGTTGAGTTCAACAGTTTTTATTCCGTCATCCCGGGAGACTTACTCTGATACAGCACAGTCCTGACTCCAGAAGAGTCCGACAGGTTAAGCCAGAGCAAGCAATCTTTCATACAGTGTGCCACATTATTATACTTGCATTTGAGAAGACATTAACACATCGTACAGTCTGCACCAATCCCGAGCTGTACACGTATACATTTAATTTGATTTCCTGGCCTGGCAGTATGAAACAAAGAAGTCACATTTCACTGAATGGTTTATAGTTAAGTAAATATGTTGGTAATGGTTTCACGATCACCTAATCATTATGGTAATGCGTTTGCAATCATGGTAATGTGTTTTCTGATCGCCTATTGTCTGTATAACCTCTGCACTCCGCCCTACACTGTTTCCACCAGCAAGGTGTGACATCGTGGGTGCCAGCCATATTAGCAGCCACAGATCAGTTTAGCTTCTTTTATTTTACTTCCTGCTGCCTTCACAGTTTCTTGAGTTAACATGATCATTTCTTACAATATGCAAGTGACTCAGCGATGTCGACATTTCACCACCATTTTATGCTGACAGGATCCTCCATTTTAGATTGACAGGGTCCTCGGCTATGCGAAGCGAGTTGTTACCATTTTTTGCATTCTATATCCTCATTCCCCCCTTTTATCATTCCATGATAACCATCTAAGGTACCCAGTGATTCTGGGCTTCATCCTACTGGTCCATCTCTATCTTATTGAGTCTATTATACTCCTCCTCCATTAATTCCTTCTCAAATTTTATTTCTTCTTCTGATGGTTTCCTTTGTACCAATTGACTTGGAATTACAGTTGCTCCTAATCTATTGCAGCAACACTTAATCAGCGTGAAAACTAGAAAAATGCACATAATTACGGCAAGTACCACCACTAGCCCATGTAGCAGAGTTTGTCCCATTGATCCTAGCCATCCTCCAATGATCCAATCAAACCAGTCATCCCCTGGCTTAGGTTTCTTATACTGACTTACTGCATCCCGGATATGTTTGACAATGTTGGTTATGTTTTCCGAGCTATCAGGGATATAAGTACAGCACTCACTTCCTATCAAGGCACAGGTTCCTCCTTGTGCTGCAAGGAGGTAATCTAAGGCCATTCGATTCTGGAGGGTTACTGTTCTAATGGCTATCATTTCGGCACTCATGTCTGCTATAGCTTCCTCAGTGTCATTGGCAACTATCTCTAGTAGCCTTGCCAGATTCCTTGTTTCATCCATCAAGCTCATTATTCCATAGGGAGGGTTTATTACGCTGAAAAATCGATTAAAAGCTCCTAGCTCTCTTTTGGTCACGTGTTTCTTAAATTCGTGGTGTTCCCCAATCTTATTCAAGTGGTGAATAAAAGGTACTGCATAACCTAAGTAACACGAACCCGTCCAATCCCGGGGTAACCATGGATAGGCTTGGTGACCACATATAAAATAGGTCCCATTATATGCGATTAAATTGTCGTCTAATGCCTCACGAATCCTCCATCCCCATCTGATTTCCATTCCTTCCCATGGTCCCCCACTTGTCCTATTGGGGGTTCCGGTATGATCTAATTGGAAGAAACCTTGGCCACAGCCTCTGGTGCGAATACATTTTGTTACATTAATATTTTGGAAACATTTACTGCGTCCTACTTCTGTACCTCTGGGCACACTCTTCGTTAAACATATTGGCCCCTTCGGCCTACCAACTCCTGAAGTATTAGTAAGGACTAAGGCTGGAGGCTGGCTGTTCCGATTATAATTAGGCTGGTACCACCCCTGGAAAGTGGTTAGGTCGTAACCTGCTGACTTCCATTTGTCCCTGTCACCCTCCTGGTTGTATGAATCTTTATAAACGCCGCTGGCGTTCTGGCGCATGACCCACTCCGCCATCTCTGTGGCATTGAACGGGATGGGTCTCAAGGGAATCCCTCTTTTACTATGGATAGGAATGTGACTGCAAACCCAACAGCTTGTTAAGTTATAGCTTTTGGCGTATTCATATGACATGTGCAGAAAGGTGTTGGTAAGTAATTCACGTTTCTTCCGTGATTTGTCCGTATCGCCTTGAGTCAGGCACAATAGTCCAAAAAGTCCAATAACAACGAGCAGCAACTTCATGGTTTCAGTCTTCAGTGGGCGCTCCGCCTGTGGTGGTGTTTTCTTCTTTGTAGCACTCGGCTCCGACCCGCCTGGGATGCTGTTTTCTCCCGGCTCCGAAACTTGATGCTAAGCAGATGGTCCCCTTGCGGTTGTTAATCTGTGAAATAAAAGGCTTACACACAATCAAAATTAAAACTTAAAATATTAAAACTTAAAATTAAAAATTAAAATCGTATAATAAGTATAATAAGAGTAGGATTTCAGCAGGCCAGAACAATCCAAACACAACACCAGACCTCGTAAAAGCTGCAGTCACCTCTATCAAGGCCGAGCACGAGTTCTGTAGTCTCCTATCAATGGCTGATCAATCAAAATAAAATTAATGATTGTTCGTAAAATCTACTATATACTGTACTGATTTACTACTGATTATCTCTAAAATCTACTATATACTGTATTGATTTACTACTGATTATCTCCCCCCCTTTTGATTGGTTTCTCCAATCAATTTACAGTGGTGGAAATGCACCCATGCGCTTCTTCCCTCAACCTTAGCTGCAGTCGGGGTTGTTAGTAAGACCTGATATGGACCTTCCCACCTTGGATCTAGACTTTTACGAGTCCAGTTCTTAACCATCACATACGAACCTGGTTCAATTTTTAGAGAACCAGATAAGTCAGGAAGTTCACCATATGCAGCACGGACCTGTGAATGCAGCCCGCGCAAAACCTTAGTAAGAGCCAAGACATAGGTCGTCATTTCTTCAGTCATATGGTGAAAATGCACCGTTGTAGGAGCATTTTGGTTCCAGGGAGTCTTGAGTGGTCTACCATAGATAATCTCAGCAGGTGTAAGTCGTGCTTTACCCGCTGGTGTGGTGCGGATCTGAAAGAGAGCCACAGGAAGCAATTTCAACCAAGTGGAGCCGGTTTCGGCTACCAGTTTAGCAAGTTTGTTCTTCAGAGTCTGATTGGTTCTTTCGACAAGTCCTGCAGCCTGTGGTCGATAAGCACAATGCAATTGCTGATGAATGTTCAACTGGGTACAAAGTTCCTTGTTCACTTCGGCAGTGAAGTGAGGACCGTTGTCAGAACTTAACCGAGTTGGAATACCATACCGAGGTATGATCTCTCTCAGCAATACCTTAACAACAGTAGAGGCTTTATTGTCTGTGGTTGGATATGCCTCGATCCATTTACTAAATACATCTACAATGACAAGTACGTATTTGTAACACTGACATCTTTCCAACTCAATGTAGTCCATTTGCAGGGTCTCAAAGGGACCCTCAGGTAAAGGGGTTTTTCCCCATTCGCAAGGCACTCCCTTTCCAGGGTTGTGTTGTTGACAAATCAGGCATCGATCGCTAATGTTCTGTGCTATTGCTTGAAGCCTTGGATGCCACCAAGTA
Organism: Somniosus microcephalus; assembly: GCF_052327205.1. NCBI lineage: Eukaryota > Metazoa > Chordata > Chondrichthyes > Squaliformes > Somniosidae > Somniosus > Somniosus microcephalus. The sequence goes on from NC_141020.1 coordinate 4,406,677, forward strand.
CTTAGAAGCAAATCACCCACTGCCCTGGCACCACAATGAGTTGCAAAGTGTACACATTCAATAACCCATAAAGCTAGCTCATCAGACATGCAAGTCTGTTCCGCGGGAGTAGTCCAGAGTTTTGATAAAGGGTTATATACACATCCCAATTCTCTCCACAAATGCTTATCACTATCAGGAGTGTCCTCCTGCAACTTAATCACCTCTTGGATGGTTGGCATTAGTTTTTCCGAGGTAGACTGATTCTTTTTGGAATTTTTAGTCTGCCTCATCATTCGGGGCACAATCATTTGGTGACTCCTAGAAGCATTTTTGGCCGCCTCATCAGCGCGGCGGTTTCCTATATCTACCGGGTTTTGGCCAGTGGTATGGGCAGAGCATTTAATCACAGCTATCTGTTTGGGGAGTAAAAGGGCTTGCAAGAGATCTGAGACTAACTGGCGGTGAGAGATCGGGCTGCCCGAAGAGGTCAGAAAACCTCTATTTTTCCACAATTGTCCAAAGTCGTGAACTACTCCAAAGGCATATCTAGAGTCTGTATGTACATTGATTTTTAATCCTTCTCCCAAAGTACAAGCTCGTATGAGTGCAAACAGTTCGGCTTGCTGGGCAGAAAAAGGGGATTCAAAGGCTGCTGATTCTAAGGTGACACCTTCCTGATTTACAATTGCATAACCAGAAATTCGTTTTCCCATCTCATCAACTGAAGAACTGCCGTCCGTATACATGGTAATATCGGGATCTGCAATAAGAGTGTCAGACAGATCAGGTCGGACTGAGGTATCATCCTTAATGAGGTTTAAGCAATCATGGCTTGGTTCATCACTCTCGGAGGGCGGATATGCAAGGAAACTGGCAGGGTTGATAATGCTACAGTGTTTAAATGCTAGCCGAGGATTGTTCAGTAAGTATATTTCATACTTATTTTGCCTGGCGGTAGTCAGGTGTTGGGTCTGCAATTGCCCCAATAACGCAGTGACTGAGTGAGAGCTATACACAGTAATGTCCTGCTGAAGTGTCATATTAGCAGCTGACTGTAGACTGTTGTAGACGGCTGTAAGGATCTGGGTGCAATAGGGATGTCCTAAGGCTACTGGATCCAGTTTTGATGAATAATAAGCTACCGGTCGATGCTTATCTCCATGCTTCTGAGTCAGAACTGCTGTTGAGCAATCGTTCATTACTGTGCAATATAACTGGAATGGCCTATCATACAGGGGTCGTCCCAGGGCTGGTGCTTGGACCAGATCCTGTTTTAATTCCTCAAATGCCTGCTGTGCCTCTAGTTCCAGCTCAAACTCTCCCTCTTTAGCCGTGTAGGGAGTCAGATGTTTGGTTAATACTGCAATATTAGGTATCCACTGTCGACAATAATTAACCATTCCCAGCCACTGCCTGACTTGTTTGGCCGTTTTAGGGGTTGGCGTCTCGCATATTGGCTGTATTCTGCTAGTTTCCAAACTGGTTTTCGGCTGATAACATAACTCCAAGAAATTTAACTGTCTTCTGAGCCACCAATACTTTCGCTGGAGATACCACATATCCTAATTCTGAGAGATAGTTCAACAACTGAATAGTGTCCTCTCTGTTACTTAGCTCATCAGGGCTAGCAATGAGAAGGTCATCCACGTACTGGATCAGATTGGAGCCACAATTTAATGTCAGTGTCTGTAATTGCTGTTGAAGGCACCGCGAAAACAGGGTAGGTGAATTCACAAAGCCCTGGGGTAATCGAGTCCACGTATACTGCTGACCGTTGTAAGTGAAGGCAAAAAGGTATTGGCTAGTAGTGGCCAATGGCAGGGAGAAAAAGGCGTGCTGGAGATCGACTACCGCAAAAACTGTAGCATCAGCAGGTATCGAGGCCAAGATGTGTGCTGGATTAGGTACTAGCGCATGAAGTGGCTGAACAATCGCATTTATTGCTCGTAAATCCTGCACTAGGCAGAACTGATCAGGCTTACCAGGCTTCGGAACAGCCAGGATGGGTGTATTACAACTGGATTGGCAAGTTACCAAAATCCCCTGCTCCAACAATCCCTTAATGAGTCTGTCTATACTCGGAAGAGCTTGGTGTTTCAAAGGGTATTGTCGTACCGTCGGCAAGGTCACATTTTCCTTCACTGGGATCTCAATGGGTTGTATGCCGGTTAGACCTACATGCGTTGGGTCTTCTGCCCATACCTGTGGATTCACATACTCCAGTATGTCTTTCCCTACATGACGGTGCACCACAGTCAGGCTAGGCTCAGGGTTTTGGTAAAATTGGACCATCAGACCTCCGGGTAACTGTTGCGGTTGGTGACATTCAGGGTTTGCCTGATCTATCGCTCGTTTTACCATGGGCCCCAAATCTTTGACATGGAAAGGCTGGTTAACTTCCCGCGTGATATGAGGGGCCACTGTTGAAGACTGCTTCCACAAGTGTAAGGGAACCTGCACAAACTCTGCTTTTCCCTCAGGTCCAGTTACTACAGCCTTGAGGTAGATTGTCCATTCGGTACCTTCCTGATCTTTAAAATACTCCTCAAGGGCCCTATCCTTTCCACTTCGATCATATGCCAGTGTCACATGATAGGAGGATGCATTGAGGTCGAGCGACCACCATTGAGGTGTCGTCGAAACATAACTTTGCCTTTTATTTGCCCAATGTCCTATTGCTATTCCTTCATCACCACAATCAAGTTTGAGTTGGAATGCACATAGTAAGTCTCTGGCCATCAAATTGCAGTCCAAGCCGGTAGTTATTACAAATTGGTGGGTTGCAGATTGATTTTTGTAGGTCACCTGAACTGGTTCTGACATAGCATACTTGGTCATTTGACCTTGGAAGCCTGATAATTCCTGGGTCTTGTTGGATCGGGGAAGTTTAAGGTCCGATTGGACAGAGGACATGGCGGCTCCAGTGTCTACTAAAAAGGGATACCATTGATCCTGGATTTGCAACATTAATAAGGGTTCTCGGTCCGAATGTAAACTGCTGACCACTAGATTAGCTAGTCAATTCTGTGGGAATGGATTGTTCTGGGAGAAATTGGTATATCCTCCCCTGCCTCCTCTAGGTCCTCCTTTGTTTCCTCTCCATCTTCCCATGCCTCTCCTAGGTGTGTCTCGATAGGCTAAGGATTGGCAGTCTCTGACCCAGTGGCCATCCTCTCCACAGTTATAACACTGCCCTTGTCTTGGACCTTGGTATCCCCGTCCTTGTCCTCTACCCCTTCCTCTACCTCCGTAATTCTGTTGTGGAGGGGCGTAGGGTTGGCCGTATGCAGTAGCATCGGGGCCGTTTGGATGAGTGTAATATCCATAATTCTGAGAGTCTACCCATCCAGGGGTACAGTATTGAGGTTCCATCTGATACCCTGTCCTGTCTATCGTGTGTGGTTGAATTGGGACTTCCTTCACGACATATTCTGTTTTTATTGTCTTCTGGGGTTGGTTCTCCAAACCTTTACTCTCTTTCCAATAATATTTTATGGCTCTAGTAATTTGAGCTGGGCTATTTTCTGCCCAGTTCATATTATTGGTTTTAATTGCGGTTGCTACCGCAGCCGGAAGGCAGTTCATCAGAATGGCGCAGAATTGGGGTGAATTGGCTCCTCCTTGATAATTGGTGTCCCCCGACTGTCCCTGATAAACCTCACAGAATCTCTCCAAAAATTCCTCAGGTCCCTCATCTTTCTTTGGCTTAGTATCTAGGATGTTGGATATGTTAATAGGCTTCTGAAGTGTTTGACTAGCAGCCGTAAACATGGCTGTTATTCTATCATTGTCATTCCCCATGGTCACATTTAGGGCTGCCAGATTAGCATGTCGCAAGTGAGTTAAGAATCGAGTATGTTCCGAGGGGGTCAGTACTTGTTGGATTAAAGCCCATAAATCTCGGGATTCAGCGTTGTACACTTGAATGGTGGTTCGTAAAAAGTCCACAAACTTTTGAGGCGCTTTGTGGCGATCTGGCGCATTAGTTAGGATAGACATTAATTCATTAGGCTTCCATGGGAAGAATACATCTATGGTGGGGTTAGCTGCGGCATTAGCCTGATCTGGGTTTGGCATCTTTCTCACTGGAAGGTTCCTGGGTGGGTTACCGGAATGATTTTTTGATTCTGACTCATGATCCTCAGGAGGTGATAAATCATCCTCCGAATCGGTAAAGTCACTACATGACTCAGTGTCGCTTTCCTGAGTGGATTTATGTTGAACTAACTGTCTGACTCTTTTCTTATTTTCCCGTTTCTCTTCTTCCTTCTTTTTCTTTTTCTTATCACTCCGGGTAGGAGTATAATTTGGCACAGGGTTTGTCTGTCCTGCCGTTTGTAACCGGGTCCGACTACTTATGGGATCAGTAACGCCTGTGGCACTATCGGGTAAGGTGGTTGGGGGTATTCCTGGAGTGAATGGGGGACTGGTTGCGGAGAGGGTTGCTGGAGGGGTAGTATTAGGCATCGCTAGTGAGGCCGATGTTGGAAGGGAGGGGTAAATATTGATGTACTGGGGTGGCTGAGGAGGTGGCGCATTAGGAGTTCTGTACATCCAATTGTCTAAGTCCTCATCTGTTCCGTCTCCCTCTTTCAACCTAAGGCCAACCATTGAACTACGTAGTTCATTTTTATCCTTTTTATCTGGCGCCTTTTCAGATTTTGACCTTTTCTCATGTGCACATTCTTTCTTAAGTATTTCAATGGGTTTAGGATTTCCTCCTTCGGTTAACTTTATTCCTAATTTAACAGCATTTTCTTGCCAGCTGGCTAATAGGGAACTGTCTTTAATTTCTTGGCAGTACTGTCGCCAGAGTCCAATTAGTTTTTTAGCCTTGCTTCCCATGTTCTTTTTCCAAATCATTTCTTGAGCTTGTTTAACCGTTTCTAAACTTTTGGGACCCCCTAGTGGCCATTGTTCGCTGCCTAATTTTTTATTTAAACCCCCTGAGAGTAGTCTCAATTGTTGGGCTTTATCCGGATATTTGTCACATAATGTTTGTAGGGCACTGCCCTCGTCACTTGTTGTGTCTAGGTAATTACCCATGGTTCTCTTACACTAAGGGCTCCCTTTCAGGATTCGAGTTACGTTTTTAAAAGTGTCTCGTATATTTCACGGATACTGGCACACAAAACTAAACACCACAATACAATAACTACAATACTTAGACCAAACAAAAACACAGTGAGCCGTCTATATTCATCAAATAGTAATTTTAGCCTCTGTCACCGTCTGGTACAGGTATTCTTAGCCTAATTATTCAAATCGTAAATTTAGCCTCTGTCACCGCCTGGTACAGGTATTCTTAAACTCTAATTATTCAACTTATACGACCCTTATCTTGCACTCCCCGAGTACAAGTTGCTCAAGCTCTAGAGTCCCCGACTCTCTCTTTTTACTTTCTTTCAAGTATTCTTTTTCTCTTTCTCTAAAATCACTACTTATCTACTTTTTAGTCCAATCGGAGCCTGAGCGGACCAAGTGAAATACGAGGCCGGCGCGTTACCCGACTTGGATACTTATTTCCTAAGTTTACACAGTATTCGCCAGATTGACCCAGATCTCGTCGGGACACCACGCAAGAATTAGCGAGTGGCAAAACTTTTATCGGACTTACGGATCAGAGGAAAACCGAGGTGGTAAATTTAAACATACTCACTCCGGGGGCCCATTTCCTCCTCTCACGTCCAAAACTAGTTCGGCTCTTAATTTCGCGAATTCTCGGTGATCGTCCGTTGAGATACCACTTCTGACACCAAATGTTGAAACGGATTCTTTTGGTCCTCAATCTGGTTCAGTACAAACACTGAGTCGAATACTGGTTGAGTTCAACAGTTTTTATTCCGTCATCCCGGGAGACTTACTCTGATACAGCACAGTCCTGACTCCAGAAGAGTCCGACAGGTTAAGCCAGAGCAAGCAATCTTTCATACAGTGTGCCACATTATTATACTTGCATTTGAGAAGACATTAACACATCGTACAGTCTGCACCAATCCCGAGCTGTACACGTATACATTTAATTTGATTTCCTGGCCTGGCAGTATGAAACAAAGAAGTCACATTTCACTGAATGGTTTATAGTTAAGTAAATATGTTGGTAATGGTTTCACGATCACTTAATCATTATGGTAATGCGTTTGGAATCATGGTAATGTGTTTTCTGATCGCCTATTGCCTGTATAACCTCTGCACTCTGCCCTACACTATTTCCACCAGCAAGGTGTGACATCGTGGGTGCCAGCCATATTAGCAGCCACAGATCAGTTTAGCTTCTTTTATTTTACTTCCTGCTGCCTTCACAGTTTCTTGAGTTAACATGATCATTTCTTACAATATGCAAGTGACTCAGCGATGTCGACATTTCACCACCATTTTATGCTGACAGGATCCTCCATTTTAGATTGACAGGGTCCTCGGCTATGCGAAGCGAGTTGTTACCATTTTTTTGCATTCTATATCCTCACCTTACCCCCAATCCCATGTGCCTTAACTTTACACACTAATCTCTTATGCGGGACCTTATCGTAAGCCTTCTGAAAGTCCAAATACACCACATCCACTGGTTCTCCCTTATCTATTCTACCAGTTACATCCTCAAAAAATTCCAGTAGATTAGTCAAGCACGATTTACCTTTTATAAATCCATGTTGACTTTGTCCAATCCTGTCACTGTTTTCCGAGTGCTCTGCTATTACATCTTTTATCAGCCATGATCTCATTGAATGGTGGAGCAGGCTCGAGGAGCCGAATGGACGACTCCTGCTCCTATTTCTTATGTTCTTAATGTGCTGGTGCCGCGGAGGCTGTGTGGTGGAGTTGCGGGTGGGGGTATTTCCGGCAAAGAGCTGTTACTGGGGGAAGATATCAACATACGAAAATGACGGGCAGGGAAAGACCAGCTGGTCCATTGCGCCTTCGCTACACTCATGATGGTCGGAGCATCGCGGCTAAACGCCTCCTCGCCCCACAGACTGTGTAATCTTCCGGGGAAGGCAAAAAGAGAAAAACTCGGGGCTGATAAGGGAAAATGAAAAGGGGAATAGGGGGAACTTTCCTGTACGCCTGGTCTAGTCTGGTCTGGGAGCGTTTGATAGAAACACTGGATGATCAAGATAGGAAAGTGTTCTGTTCCCCAGTGATATCAGCCCGCACCTTTATTCATAAGCACAAAGATTCATTCAGTGCCAGTGAGGGTGACGAGAGATGAAAGCTATTGACCCAGGTGTACAGCTTTAACAGTGCCCTTCGGGTCTTTGGCACCAGCTAGTTCCACTAACACAACCTCACCTTTTACAAACATACAAGTTCACCAAACCTAAATTGAAGTTATTCTGGCAAGTAACAAAACGCAAATGAATTGCTCATCCCTTGTACTAGACATCAATCTATTAAATAAAACGCACATTTGCTTCACTTATTTGGATGCTTTCCTGTTTTTAATTCCCTCCAGTTTCCTCCCTGTTGGAGTTTCTTACCCCAAGGGAAGGATTTTGCTAAGCCTTTGTCTTTGAGGAGTTTCATTCAAGAGTCCTGGAACTCGATCCCGAACAGCACTGTGGGAGCACCTTCACCACACGGACTGCAGCGGTTCAAGAGGAATCCCACCACCACCTTCTCAAGGGGCAACTAAGGTCAGAAATGGGGATGTTCGCTGATGACTGCACAGTGTTCAGCGCCATTCACAACTCCTCAGATAATGAAGCAACCCATGCCCACATGCAACAAGACCTGGACAATGTTCAGGCTTGGGCTGATAAGTGGCAGGTAACATTCACGCCACACAAGTGCCAGGCAATGACAATAGAGTCATAGAGTTATACAGCACAGAAAGAGGCACTTCGGCCCATCGTGTCTGCGCCGGCCATCAAGCCCTGTCTATTCTAATCCCATTTTCCAGCACTTGGTTCGTAGCCTTGCATGCTATGGCGTTTCAAGTGCTCATCTAAATGCTTCTTGAATGTTGTGAGGGTTCCTGCCTCCACCACCCTTTCAGGCAGTGAGTTCCAGATTCCAACCACCCTCTGGGTGAAAAGGTTTTTCCCCAAATCCCCTCTAACCCTCCTGCCCCTTACCTTGAAACTATGCCCCCTGGTTATTGACCCCTCTACTAAGGGGAAAAGTTCCTTTCTATCTACCCTATCTATGCCCCTCATAATTTTGTACACCTCAATCAGGTCCCCCCTCAGCCTTCTCTGCTCTAAGGAAAACAACCCCAGCCTGTTCAGTCTCTCTTCATAGCTGAAGCGCTCCAGCCCAGGTAACATCCTGGTGAATCTCCTCTGCACCCTCTCCAATGCAATCACATCCTTCCTATAGTGTGGCGACCAGAACTGCACACAGTATTCCAGCTGTGGCCTAGCTAGCGTTTTGTACAGCTCCATCATAACCTCCCTGCTCTTATATTCTATGCCTCGGCTAATGAAGGCAAGTATCCCATATGCCTTTTTAACCACCTTATCCACCTGTCCTGCTGCCATCAGGGATCTATGTACATGCACACCAAGGTCCCTCTGATCCTCTGTCCTTCCTAGGGTCCTACCATTCATTATGTATTCCCTTGCCTTGTTAGTCCGCCCAAAATGCATCACCTCACACTTTTCAGGGTTAAATTCCATTTGCCACTGTTCTGCCCGTCTGACCAACCCGACTATATCATCCTGTAGCCTGAGGCTTCCCCCCTCGCTATTTACCACTCCACCAATATTCGTGTCATCTGCGAACTTACTGATCATACCTCCTACATTCATATCTAAATCATTAATGTACACTACAAACAGCAAAGGACCCAGCACCGATCCCTGCGGTACACCACTGGACACAGGCTTCCAGTCACAAAAACAACCTTCGACCATCACCCTCTGCCTCCTGCCACTAAGCCAATTTTGGATCCAATGTGCCAAATTGCCCTGGATCCCATGGGCTCTCACCTTCTTGACCAGTCTCCCATGCGGGACTTTGTCAAAAGCCTTACTGAAGTCCATGTAGACTACATCAACTGCACTACCCTTGTTGAAACGGATTTTTTTGGTCCTCAATCTGGTTCAGTACAAACACTGAGTCGAATACTGGTTTAGTTCAACAGTTGTTTTATTCTGTTGTCCCGGGAGACTTACTCTGATACAGCACCGTTCTGACTCCAGCAGAGTCTCGACAGGTTCCACCAGAGCAAGCAATCTTTCATACAGTGGGTCACATTATTATACTTTACTTTTGAAAAGACATTAACACATCGTACATTCTACACCAATCCCGAGCGAGGCACGTACACAGTTTAAAGTGATGTCCTGGCCTGGCAGTTTGAAATAAAGAAGTCACAGTTCACTGAATGGTTTATAATATAGAAAATATGCAGGTAATGGTTTCACGATCACCTAATCATTATGGTAATGCATGGTAATGTGTTTTCGGATCGCCTACTGTCAGTATACCCTTTGCACTCCACCCTACATTGTTCCACCAGCAAGGTGTGACATCGTGGGTGCCAGCCATATTAGCATTTTACTTCTTGCTGCCTTCAGTTTCTTGAATTAACATGATCATCTCTCACAATATGCCAGTGACTCAGCGATGTCGACATTGCACCACCATTTTAGGCTAACAGGGTCCTCCATTTTAGGTTGGCAGGGTCCTTGGCCATGCGGAGCGAGTTGTTACCTTATTTTTGCATTCTATATTCTCATTCCCCCCTTTTATCATTCCATGATAACCATCTAAGATACCCAGTGATTCTGGGCTTCATCCTACTGGTCCATCTCTACTTTATTGAGTCTATTATACTCCTCCTCCATTAATTCCTTCTCGACTTGCTCCTTTAACATCTCACTCGCTTCACCCTCTATATTTAGTAATTCAATTTCTTCTTCTGATGATTTCCTTTTTTAATAGTCCATTACAGAAGTCCCATTTAGTCACGTTCCAGGATCCGAAAGCTTTAAGATTCTTGTCTTTGCACTGGAGAATATCTCTTCGGCACATTTCTTCAGTCGATTGAACGCCCCGCCCGCGAGCAGGATAACGCTCAGAAGCAGTAATAAAGTCCTCATCTTGATTCTTGGTGATCAATCAATGCTACTTATTAACTATTAATCTGGAAAACAAAGTGCTTACACAAGATCAAAAGTTAAAAACTTAAAACTAAAATTTTAAAAATTAAAAATTAAAATCGTATAATAAGTATAATAAAAGTAGGATTTCGGCAGGCCAAAACAATCCAAACACAACACCAGACCTCGTAAAGCTGCAGTCACCTTTATCAAGGCCGAGCATGAGTTCTGTAGTCTCCTATCAATGGCTGATCAATTAAAATAAAATTAATGATTGTTCGTAAAATCTACTATATACTGTACTGAAATCTACTGATTATCTCCCCCCCCTTTTGATTGGTTTCTCCAATCAATTTACAGTGGTGGAATGCACCCATACGCTTCTTCCCTCGACCTTAGCTGCAGTCGGGGTTGTTAGTAAGACCTGATATGGACCTTCCCACCTTGAATCTAGACTTTTACGAGTCCAGTTCTTAACCATCACATAGCAAAGTGTACACATTCAATAACCCATAGAGCTAACTCATCAGACATGCAAGTCTGTTCCGCGGGAGTAGTCCAGAGTTTTGATAAAGGGTTATATACACATCCCGATTCTCTCCATAAATGCTTATCACTATCAGGAGCGTCCTCCTGCAACTTAATCACCTCTTGGATGGTTGGCATTAGTTTTTCCGAGGTAGACTGATTCTTGTTGGAATTTTTAGTCTGCCTCATAATTCGGGGCACAATCATTTGGTGACTCCTAGAAGCAATTTTGGCCGCCTCATCAGCGCGGCGGTTTCCTATATCTACCGGGTTTTGGCCAGTGGTATGGGCAGAGCATTTAATCACAGCTATCTGTTTGGGGAGTAAAAGGGCTTGCAGGAGGTCTGAAACTAACTGACGGTGTGAGATCGGACTGCCCGAGGAGGTTAGAAATCCTCTATTTTTCCACAATTGTCCAAAGTCGTGAACTACTCCAAAGGCATATCTAGAGTCTGTATATACATTGATTCGTAATCCTTCTCCCAAAGTACAAGCTCGTATGAGTGCAAACAGTTCGGCTTGCTGGGCAGAAAAAGGGGATTCAAAGGCTGCTGATTCTAAGGTGACACCTTCCTGATTTACAATTGCATAACCAGAAATTCGTTTTCCCATGTCATCAATTGAAGAACTGCCATCCGTATACATGGTAATACCGGGATCCGTAATAGGAGTGTCAAACAAATCAGGTCGGACTGAGGTATCATCCTTAATGAGGTGTAAGCAATCATGGCTTGGTTCATCACTCTCGGAAGGCAGGTTTGCAATGAAACTGGCAGGGTTGATAGTGCTACAGTGTTTAAATGTAAGCCTAGGATTGTTCAGTAAGTATATTTCATACTTATTTTGCCTGGCGGTAGTCAGGTGTTGGGTCTGCAATTGCCCCAGTAACGCAGTGACTGAGTGACAGCTATACACAGTAATATCCTGCTGAAGTGTCATGTTAGCGGCTGACTGTAGACTGTTGTAGACGGCTGTAAGGATCTGGGTGCAATAGGGATGTCCTAAAGCTACCGGATCCATTTTTGATGAATAATAAGCTACCGGTCGATGCTTATCTCCATGCTTCTGGGTCAGGACTGCTGTTGAGCAATCGTTCATTACTGTGCAGTATAACTGGAATGGTCTATCGTACAGGGGTCGTCCCAGGGCTGGTGCTTGGACCAGATCCTGTTTTAATTCCTCAAATGCCTGCTGCGCCTCTAGTTCCAGCTCAAACTCTCCCTCTTTAGCCGTGTAGGGAGTCAGATGTTTGGTTAATACTGCAATATTAGGTATCCACTGTCGACAATAATTAACCATTCCCAGCCACTGTCTGACTTGTTTGGCCGTTTTAGGGGCTGGTGTCTCGCATATTGGCTGTATTCTACTGGTTTCCAGACTGCGGTTCTCTGCTGATAACATAACTCCAAGAAATTTAACTGTCTTCTTAGCCACTAGTACTTTAGCTGGAGATACCACATATCCCAATTCTGAGAGATAGTTCAACAACTGAATAGTGTCCTCTCTGTTACTTAGCTCATCAGGGCTAGCAATGAGAAGGTCATCCACATACTGGATCAGATTAGAGCCACGATTTAATGTCAGTGTCTGTAATTGCTGTTGAAGGCACCGCGAAAACAGGGTGGGTGAATTCACAAAGCCCTGGGGTAATCGAGTCCACGTATACTGCTGGCCATTGTACGTGAAGGCAAAAAGGTATTGGCTAGTAGCGGCCAGTGGCAGGGAGAAAAAGGCATGCTGGAGGTCGACTACCGCAAAAACTTTAGCATCAGCAGGTATCGAGGCCAAGATGTGTGCTGGATTAGGTACCAGTGCATGAAGTGGCTGAACAATTGCATTTATTGTTCGTAAATCCTGCACTAGGCGATACTGGTCAGGCTTACCAGTTTTCGGAACAGCTAGGATGGGTGTATTACAACTGGATTGGCATGTTACCAAAATCCCCTGCTCCAACAATCCCTTAATGAGTCTGTCTATACTCGGAATAGCTTGCTGCTTCTAAGGGTATTGTCGTACCGTTGGCAAGGTCACATTTTCCTTCACTGGGATCTCGATGGGTTGTATGCCGGTTAGACCTACATGCGTTGGGTCTTCGGCCCATACCTGGGGATTCACATACTCCAGTATATCTTTCCCTACATGACGATGCACCACTGTCAGGCTAGGCTCAGGGTTTTGGTAAAATTGGACCATCAGACCTCCGGGTAACTGTTGCGGCTGGTGGCATTCAGGGTTTGCCTGATCGATTGCTCGTTTTACCATGGGCCCCAAATCTTTGGCGTGGAAAGACTGGTTAACTTCCCGCGTGATATGAGGGGCCACTGTCGAAGGCTGCTTCCACAAGTGTAAGGGGACCTGCACAAACTCTGCTTTTCCCTCCGGTCCAGTTACTACAGCCTTGAGGTAGATTGTCCATTCCGTACCTTCCTGATTTTTAAAATACTCCTCAAGGGTCCTATCCTTTCCACTTCGATCATATGCCAGTGTCACATGATAGGAGGATGCATTGAGGTCGAGTGACCACCATTGAGGTGTAGTCGAAACATAACATTGCCTTTTATTTGCCCAATGTCCTATTGCTATTCCTTCATCACCACAATCAAGTTTGAGTTGGAATGCACATAGTAAGTCTCTGGCCATTAAATTGCAGTCCAAGCCGGTAGTTATTACAAATTGGTGGGTTGCAGATTGATTTTTGTAGGTCACCTGAACTGGTTCTGACATAGCATACTTGGTCCTTTGACCTTGGAAGCCTGATAATTCCTGGGTCTTGTTGGATCGGGGAAGTTTAAGGTCCGATTGGACAGAGGACATGGCGGCTCCAGTGTCTACTAAAAAGGGGTACCATTGATCCTGGATTTGCAACATTAATAAGGGTTCTTTGGCCGACTGTGAACTGCTGGTCACTAGATTAGCTAGTCAATTCTGTGGGAATGGATTATTCTGGGAGAAATTGGTATATCCTCCCCTGCCTCTAGGTCCTCCTCCGTTTCTTCTCCATCCTCCCCTGCCTCTCCTAGGTGGGTCTCCAGAGGCTAAGGATGGGCAGTCTCTGACCCAATGTCCATCCTTTCCACAGTTATAACACTGCCCTTGTCTTTGACCTTGGTATCCCCGTCCTTGTCCTCTACCTCCGTAATTCTGTTGTGGAGTGGCGTAGGGTTGGCCGTATGCAGTAGCATTGAAGCCGTTTGGATGAGGGTAATATCCATAATTCTGAGAGTCTACCCCTCCAGGGTTACAGTATTGAGGTTCCATCTGATACCCTGTCTTGTCTATCGTGTGTGGTTGAATTGGGACTTCCTTCACGACATATTCTGTTTTTACTGTCTTCTGGGGTTGGTTCCCCGAACCTTTACTCTCTTTCCAATGATACTTTACGGCTCTAGCCATTTGAGTTGGAGTATTTTCTGCCCAGTTCATATTATTGGTTTTAACGGCTGTCGCCACAGCAGCCGGGAGACAGTTCATCAGAATTGGGGTGAATTGGGGTGAATTGGCTCCTGCTTGGTAATTGGTGTCCCCTGACTGTCCCTGATAAACCTCACAGAATCTTTCCAAAAATTCCTCAGGTCCCTCATCTTTCTTTGGCTTAGTATCTAGGACATTAGATATATTGATAGGTTTTTGGAGTGTAGCATTGAGTGCTGCAAACATGCGTCGCTCCCTATCAGCTGTGAGGGCGTGGGCGGCCTCTAAAGCGGCATGATTAGGGTGAGTCAGGCGTTCCAAAAATCTAGTGTGTTCGGAAGGAGTTAAAACTTGTTGAATCAAAGCCCATAGATCTCGGGAGTCTGCATTGTACACCTGTATCGTGGTTCGAAGAAAGTCCACAAACCTAGCCGGCGCCTTTTTCCTGTCTGGCATACCGGTTAGGATAGCCATTATCTCATTAGGTTTCCAAGGGAAAAATACATCTATGGTGGGGTTGGCTGCGGCAGCCGCTGCATTCGGGTTTGGCATTGTTCTTACCGGCAGATTTCTGGGCGTTCGTTTTGGTTTAGTAAGGCTAATTTCGGGTTCTGAGTCAGAACTGTTTAAGGGTGAAAGGTTGTCTTCAGAATCAGTAAGGTCACTACATGAGTCAGTGTCATCTGCTTTTGCTGGTTTATGTTGTACTAATTGTCTGGGTCTACGTTTCTTCTTCTGCCAATTCAGACTAGGGGTATTCCCCGGTTTCACGTCTTTCTTGGGATTTGTTGGATCTTTCGATCGGGTTCGACAAGCAACAGGGTCTACATAAACATCAGAAGTCGGCGTGATTGGGGAGTGACTTGGGACAGTAAGGGAGGGTGTCGGTGGACTGGTAACGGACGTAATAGGGATCAAGCCAGTCTGATTTGCAATAGGTTGGTCGGGATAAATGTTATTATATTGGGGTGGCTGAGGAGGTGGCGCGGTAGGAGTTCTAATTGTCCAATTGTTTAAGTCCTCATCTGTTCCGTCTCCCTCGGTCAACCTAAGGCCAACCATTGAACTACGTAGTTCATTTTTATCCTTTTTATCTGGCGCCATTTCAGATTTTGACCTTTTCTCATGTGCACATTCTTTCTTAAGTATTTCAATGGGTTTAGGATTTCCTCCTTCGGTTAACTTTATTCCTAACTTAACAGCATTCTCTTGCCAGCTGGCTAATAGGGAACTGTCTTTAATTTCTTGGCAATACTGTCGCCAGAGTCCAATTAGTTTCTTAGTCTTACTTCCCATATTCTTTTTCCAAATCACTTCTTGAGCTTGTTTAACCGTTTCTAAACTTTTGGGACCCCCTAGTGGCCATTGTTCGCTGCCTAACTTTTTATTTAAACCCCCTGAGAGTTGTCTCAATTGTTGGGCTTTGTCCGGGTATTGGTCACATAAGGTTTGTAAGGCACTGCCCTCATCACTTGTGGTATCTAGGTAATTACCCATGGTTCTCTTACACTAAGGGTTCTTTTTCAGGATTCGAGTTACTTTTTGCACGTGTCTTATATATTTCACGGATACCGGCACACAAAATGAAACGCAACACTACAATACTTACAATACTTAGACTTAACAAAAACACAGTACAACACTTAGACTTAACAAAAACACAGTGAGTCGTCTATAGTCAAATAGTAATTTTAGCCTCTGTCACCGCCTGGTACAGGTATTCTTAGCCTCTGTCACCACCTGGTACAGGTATTCTTAGCCTAATTATTCAAATCGTAAATTTAGCCTCTGTCACCGCCTGGTACAGGTATTCTTAGCCTAATTATTCTACTTATACGACCCTTATCTTGCACTCCCCGAGTACAAGTTGCTATAGCTCTAGAGTCCCCGACTCTCTCTTTTTACTTTCTTTCAAGTATTCCTTTTCTCTTTCTTTAAAATCACTTATCTACTTTTTAGTCCAATCGGAGCCTGAGCGGGCCAAGTGAAATACAAGGCCGGCGCTTTACCCGACTTGGATACTTATTTCCTAAATTTACACAGTATTCGCCAGATTGACCCAGATCTCGTCGGGACACCACACAAGAATTAGCGAGTGGCAAAACTTTTATCGGACTTACGGATCAGAGGAAAACCGAAGTGGTAAATTTAAACATACTCACTCCGGGGGCCCATTTCCTCCTCTCACGTCCAAAACTAGTTCGGCTCTTAATTTCGCGAATTCTCGGTGATCGTCCGTTGAGATCCCACTTCTGACACCAAATGTTGAAACGGATTTTTTTGGTCCTCAATCTGGTTCAGTACAAACACTGAGTCGAATACTGGTTTAGTTCAACAGTTGTTTTATTCTGTTGTCCCGGGAAACTTACTCTGATACAGCACCGTTCTGACTCCAGCAGAGTCTCGACAGGTTCCACCAGAGCAAGCAATCTTTCATACAGTGGGTCACATTATTATACTTTACTTTTGAAAAGACATTAACACATCGTACATTCTACACCAATCCCGAGCGAGGCACGTACACAGTTTAAAGTGATGTCCTGGCCTGGCAGTTTGAAATAAAGAAGTCACAGTTCACTGAATGGTTTATAATATAGAAAATATGCAGGTAATGGTTTCACGATCACCTAATCATTATGGTAATGCATGGTAATGTGTTTTCGGATCGCCTATTGTCAGTATACCCTTTGCACTCCACCCTACATTGTTCCACCAGCAAGGTGTGACATCGTGGGTGCCAGCCATATTAGCATTTTACTTCCTGCTGCCTTCAGTTTCTTGAATTAACATGATCATCTCTCACAATATGCAAGTGACTCAGCGATGTCGACATTGCACCACCATTTTAGGCTAACAGGGTCCTCCATTTTAGGTTGGCAGGGTCCTTGGCCATGCGGAGCGAGTTGTTACCTTATTTTTGCATTCTATATTCTCACCCTCATCCACACACCTAGTCACCCCCTCGAAAAATTCAATCAAATTGGTTAGACATGACCTCCCCCTGACAAAGCCATGCTGACTATCCTTGATTACTCCTTGCCTACATATCTGTTCCTCTATCTCCCCCTGACTGTTTGGGGACCTATAGTACACTCCCAGCAAAGTGCTTGCCCCATTTTTGTTTTTAAGTTCTACCCATATGGCCTCATTAGAGGAACCTGCTAAGATATCATCCCTCCTTACAGCAGTAATTGACTCCTTGATTAATATTGCGACACCCCCTCCTCTTTTACACCCCCCTCTGTCTCGCCTCAAGATTCTATACCCCGGAATATTGAGCTGCCAGTCCTGTCCCTCCCTCAACCATGTCTCTGTGATAGCAACAATGTGTTCATCAACACTTGTTGTTATTTCGGATTTCCAGCATCTGCAGTATTTTGCTATCGTCCTTCAATTCATCTGCCTTACTCGCAAGACTCCTTGGCCTAGAAATTCAGTTGCTTGCGCCAGCCGTTAGCGCCTTAAGAGAAGTGAATTTCGGGCGCTATGCGTGTAGCGTCCGGGTGCAGCGCGATCTGCGCCTCACCCCAAATTAAGTAGACATTTAGCGCCGGCGCAAAGTTTAGCGCGCGCTCACCTGCGCGCGCAGAAAATGACGTCATATCCTCGTGCAACGCCCTTTCCGCGCCCCGATCCAGAACTTCAGTGGGACCGCCCCATTGTGCGGCCGGCGGCCCGCACGCTTGTTTAGTGGAACGCAACAGAGCCGACGCGGGACCTGGGGAGTGTAAATTAAAGGGCACTTACCCTGCACTATAAAGGGCAGGCATTTTGCAGCAAACACTCTTGTGCAACGGATTTCTGGAGAGAGACCAAGGAAGACAGCTTTCTGGTTTGGGCCAACACTAGCTCAGGTATTTTTGGCTTCAGGCCAGAGCGTTGCAAGTGGCCTCTTGTATATTTGACTGTTTGGCAGCATATTATGGGGGCTGCATGGGGTGCCAACGCTGAGTTTCAGCGTCATGTCCATAGGGCTCGCAGACGCGGTGTGAGAGGGGCAGCCCTGGCTAGACGCAGAGGGGGCAACAGGCGTCGGCAACATAGGCCTTACCCAGTCAGGGCATACCGCCAGCAGCGCACCTACCTCAACATGAGTGGCGCGAGATGTGTAAAAAGGCTGAGATTCCGAAAGGAGGTGGTTGCAGAGATCTGCCATCTGCTTCGCAGAGATCTGCGTCCAAAGCTCAGGAGCAGGACGTCTCTGTCGGTGGAGGCGAAGGTGACGGTGGCCTTGAACTTCTATGCCACCGGCTCCTTCCAATCCGCTGCTGGGGACATAGCTAACATATCCCAGTTCGCCGTGCATTGCTGCATCCGCCAGGTGACCGATGCCCTTTTCAGAAGGAGACGCCAATTCATCTCCTTCCCCATGGCCCTGGAGAGGCAGCATCAGCGTGCACTGGGATTTGCAAGATTTGCGGCCTTCCCCTTGGTGCAGGGCGCCATTGACTGTACGCATGTGGCTTTGCGGGCACCTGTGGAGCATGCCGAGGATTACCGCAACCGGAAGGGCTACCATTCCCTCAATGTGCAGCTGGTGTGTGACCACAAGCAGCGCATCCTAGCTGTCAATGCCCGCTTTCCAGGCAGCAGCCACGATGCCTTTATCCTGCGGCAGACAACTGTGCGTGACATGTTCGAGGCACAGCCTCCCCCAAGAGGATGGCTTCTCGGGGACAAAGGCTATCCTTTGTGTACCTGGCTCATGACCCCGCTCCGCGCGCCCAGGACCCCTGCTGAAGAGGCATACAACGAGAGTCATCAAGCGAGCAGGAACATAATCGAGCAAACAATTGGCGTCCTCAAGCAGCGGTTCCGCTGCCTGGATCGTTCCGGCGGATCTCTGCAGTATTCCCCGGACCGAGTGTCCCAATTCGTCGTTGTTTGCTGCATGCTGCACAACCTGGCTCTCCGCAGGACTCAGGCACTGCCACCTCACGTTGGACCACCACCTCAGGAGGAGGAGCAGGAGGAGCATGAGGAGGAGGAGCAGGAGGAGGAGGAGTACCATCCCAGGAGGGAACGAGAAGGTCCAAGGGCCGTCCGTCGGCGGCTTATTGAACGTCACTTCTAAGCCCCCTGTCAGGGAATGCCTTGTGGCCATGAAGGAACATGAACGCAGCCGCTCCGCAAGCCCTCAGCCGGCGAAGGCAACAAACACTTACAGCAACAAACATGGACACTGTCTGAATAAAGAGAAATCTTTATTTTAGACCAATGAAACCCCTTCACACATGAAACCCAGAAACATTAAACGGCCCCAAAAAAACAGTACATCAAATGACTCACTCCCACAACCTGGGGAGGAATAACTGAACATTTGTTCAAAAATGGCCTTCATCCTCGGCCTTAACCCAAAAAACATCCCCAGAAACAAAACAACCATGGCCAAAAGAAACATAGGCATCGCCATATAAAATAACACTTGGCCACACCGTCTACTTCTTGGGCCGCGAGGGCGAGACCTTGTCGAGCCTTTTGGGGCCCCTGCCCGGCCTGCTGCTCCTCCGCAAGCTCTGCCCAGTGGCTGCTGCGAGGCTGGGGAAAGGCTCCTGAGGGTTAGGTGTCCTTCCGGCAGATGCCCTTGGGGGGCGGCCTAGACGGGGTTTGCCCCTCGAGGGGCCGGCTGGTGATTGGCGCAGCTGTGCCTGGCCAACATCATTCGCAGCCGCTTGCCGTTGAGGCGCCACTGGGGGAGTGGCGGTGACGACTGGAGGAATGTGTGCAATCTGGCGGATGGTCGGCCCTGGCTGGTGATGTGCCACTCTGGCACTCGCACGGGCCCGCACTGCAGCATGCGCACCAATCTGCCGAAGGGCAGCCCGCTGTGCTGCTGCAGCGCGGCGGGTGTCCAGGCGATGCCTGGCTGACGCAGCGCGTGTGGCAGCAGTCAGTGCCCCTGTTGCCCTGGTCTGCGACCGCAACAGAGCAGCCACTGTCTGGACGGCATCACTGATCAGCCGGCCACTCGCGGCATGCGAGGCCCCGAACTCGCGCACACTACTAGCCAGGGACTCGATGGCCTCAGGCATCCGTGCCACTACCCCCATCAGCTCGGTGTGCCGGCGATCCGAATCCTGGGCCATTTGATCGAGGTGGCGCACCTCCTCTGAGTTGAAGGTGGCCGGACTGGAGTCCGGACTCTCCCGCTGGGGAGCAGGGGGCAGAGCTGGCCGACCCTTGCCACGTTGCCGGCGGCGACTGGGCCCAGCAACTGCACTCCCCTCCGATCCTTCCCCCCTCTGGGGGGAAGGCCGCGGACCAACCGCAGCCCTCCTGGGTTGCTGGACGCCACTGGTCCCAGCAGCTCCACTCCCCTCCGACACTTCCTCCGACACTTCCTCCAGGCAGCACGGTGGCATAGTGGTTAGCACTGTTGCCTCACAGCGCCAGAGACCCGGGTTCGAATCCGGCCCCGGGTGACTGTCTGTGTGGAGTTTGCACATTCTCCCCGTGTTTGCGTGGGTTTCCTCCGGGTGCTCCGGTTTCCTCCCACAGTCCAAAGATGTGCGGGCTAGGTTGATTGGCTATGATAAATTGACCCTTAGTGTTAGGGGGATTAAATACGTGGGGTTACGGGGATTGGGTGGGATATGTGTCGGTGCAGGCTCGATGGGCCGAAATGGCCTCTATCTGCACTGTGGGGTTTCTGTGATTCTGTGATTCTGTGAGGCTCTCCTCCAGGGAAGACGTGTCCACTACTTCGGCATCTGCAGCCGTACCTGACTGCTGCCCTGATGGTCCGCCTTCCTGTTCCTCCTCCTCCTCCTCCTCCTCGGAGGGGCTGTCACTGGCAGCTTCAGGAAGCTCCTCGTCACCAGCTGAAAGCAGGAAGGCACAAGAGTAGCTTTAGAGTGAGGAGAGGGCGTCAGCGAGGGAGGCATGACTGGTGGCATTCAGCGCATTGGTCGGACAATGGCAAAGGAGGTAGATCGGATGCGCAAGTGCGACGAGAGAGGTCCAAAAGGTGATGTCCATACCATTGTGGCCCAGAAGAGGGTCGGCATCTCCACAGGCGACGGGCCCAATCACCCGGGGTCCCATGAGGTGACTCACGCGCTCCTCCAGGGGAGTGAGCTCCTGGATCTGGGGGCGGCCTCCCTCGGTCTGCTCCTGGTGCCTTCAGTTGTTGGCAAGTTTTGCCTGCAAGAGAAAGGACGGCCTGTAAGTACGGTGTGTAGCCCTGATGTGGTGTGCACTGCCTCCCATGGTGGAATAGCTTGGCCAGTGTGTAGCCCTGATGTGGTGTGCGCTGCCTCCCATGGTGTAAAGTGCAGAATGTGCAATTGATGTTCATGACTGTCCCATAGCTGCTGGCTGAGGGCTGGCCATTAGGGCTTTCAGGTCCCTTTGCCCATCATGTCAGGTGTACATGCAAGGATGAGGAGGAGACTGGAAAGGGTACTCACCCTGACAATCCTGGTCAGGTCATTAAACTTCTTCCGGCATTGGACATTGTCCCTGGGGGCATCGCCGGTGGCCGACACCCAGCGGGCGACCTCCCTCCAGGCTTTCCTATAGACGCTGGTGGGTGGCTGCTTGCCAGTGTCCGGGAACAAGATGTGCTGTCTCTTCTCCAAGGCCCTCACCATCACCTTCAAGTCATGGGCTGAGAAGCGCAGGGCACGCTCACGGGCCTTCTGTACCATTGCCATGGCTCCTTCTGATCACCAGCAGTGTTCAGGCCTAGCTGGAAGGCTGCAGTGTGCAGGCCGTTGCAGCAGAGCAAGTCGACCCTTCCCCCTTTAAGAGCTGGCCGGCGCCACGGTGTCTGCTGTCAATCAAAAAATGACCGCACCTGCGCTACGCCCGGCCTCGGCGCTATCCCTCTGCACCGCCGGCTTAGCGCCTAAAGATAGGCGTGCAATGCCAGTTTTAGCGCTCAAGCAACCTCTTAGGGCGAAGCTACTGAATATCGGCGAAGTGCCATCGACTTTGCGCCGGGTGCAAACTTTAGCGCCCGCCCGACTTTACCGCCCCAAAAGTGGCTATACTGAATTTCTAGGCCCTTGTTTTTTCCTCTATATTTGGCTGTGCATCACCCCCTACTATAGCTCCACTCCACATCCAATCCCCCTGCCAAGTTAGTTTAAATCCCCCCCCCAACTATCTCCAACAAGTGAGAGTCTGACCACCCCCCCTTGGCATTCAAAGGTATTCCCATCGCCAAATCCCCCACCATCAACATCCTGGGGGAGTCACCATTGACCAGAAACTTAACTAGACTAGCCACATAAATACTGTGGCAACAAGAGCAGGTCAGAGGCTAGGTATTCTGTGGTGAGTGTCTCACCTCCTGACTCCCCAAAGCCTTTCCACCATCTACAAGGCACAAGTAAAGAGTGTGATGGAATACTCCCCACTTGCCTGGATGAGTGCAGTTCCAACACTCAGGAAGCTCGACACCATCCAGGACAAAGCAGCCCGCTTGATTGGCACCCCATCCACCACCTTAAACATTCACTCGCTCCACCACCGGCGCACCGTGGCTGTAGTGTGTACCATCTACAAGACGCACTGCAGCAACTCACCAAGGCTTCTTTGGCAGCACCTCCCAAACCCGCGACCTCTACCGCCTAGAAGGACAAGGGCAGCAGGCGCATGGGAACACCACCACCTCCCAAGTTCCCCTCCAAGTCACACAACATCCTGACTTGGAAATATATCGGCCGATCCTTCATCGTCGCTGGGTCAAAATCCTGGAACTCCCTCCCTAACAGCACTGTGGGAGTACCTTCACCACATGGACTGCAGCGGTTCAAGAGGAAGCCCACCACTACCTTCTCGAGGGGCAACTAGGGATGGGCAACCCCCACATCCCTGAGAATGAATACCAAATAAGAATGAATCTGCCGACTCTTGTTAACGTGAATATTATTAAATGTGAAAATACCGGGTCACAAATTCCTTCAAACACTATAGCCTAGAAAGTCATCACGGGCAGTGGCGCCAATCGTGCGGCATCGGATCGCCTGCCCGTTATACGCAGAGCCTGATATTCAATTGCATTGACTGACAATATAACCGCTGCCCATTTGGCACCACCACCCACGATGACTTTCTAGGCCGGCAAGTTGACCGGAAGACATTTGGCAAGGTATGGTTTGGCACGTCTGACTATTCCCCCCATCGGTATCCGCCCAACCTTTGGTTAGTATTTGGACAGGAATACGGAGAGCAAGGTTCGGCAGCATTGAGAGGCTAATAGCGGCAAAGAAGTAAATCATTAGCTGGATCCGAGTTGGGAACAAGCTAGCTAAAGCTAAAGCTTCGATCTTGCACATTCCATTCAAGTTGTGGCACTTCATTGACTTAATGACCTAGTTTAAGGAATAACGTATTTCAGCAGAAATTTTCTGGTTGAATGGACCTTTATGAACTCGGGAAAATACCGTTGGATGAGCTCCAATGTTCTGACAACATATCACCAAAACCTTGGAGAACATTCAATGGCTCAGCTCCAAGCAAAGTGCTCAGCAATTTTAAAACAAACTTTGGGTGAGCTCCAAATTACTGCACTAACTCTCAAGACAAGTGTATACTGATTTCCGATGATTGATATTGTAAGATTCGCGAAATTTTCATTAAATAATCACGTAGGAAAATAGGGTTAATAAAACAGCTTTATTGACCAAAAGAAGCTTGTACAGAGAAACCTTTGATAAAAGGGCACACAAAATGGCAGCCAGACCTTGTGACCAGCTTCTGGGACCATTTGAATTTCTGTTACTGCAAGCCATACAGGCTTGTGGGTTGAGGGCATTAAAGCCCGCGAAAACCAGTTTCGGGAAGCCGAAACTCATGGAACTGAGCATACATATTGATTAGATTATAAGTACAGGATAGATTTGGGTGGCAGGATGAGGCCCATCAAGAAATGGGCGGACAATTGAATGAACGCTTTAGCCCATTACACTGTACAAAGAGAAGCCGTTTAACAGCCATCCAGGGCAATCTCCAGACCGATCAATATACAAACCAAGTTACGGTAACATAGCAAAGACATTATCGGCCCAGGAAGGCCAGTTAAGCTATCACCGACTCCCGTTATGAAGACAAAAACACCCCTGCAGAGAGTTCTGCCCGCCAAAATTATTACAAAGACAGGACTATGATTTGGCAGGAGATAAGAATGTTCCAAAAAAGTATAACTGTGGATTGAGTAAAGTCCATCGGGACGCTTCGGTACACTCAACTTCGGTTCAGCACTTCGGTTCGGAGCATCGAAACTCTTCGGTTCGGAACGTGTTCGGTGTTCGACCAGGCAAGGCCCGGCCACGACGAGAAGAATTCGGCTTGGAAGCCAGCTCGGCCAGGCAAGGCCCGGCCACGACGGGAAGACGACGAGGGAGGCCCGGGTACTTTTGTCGGGAGATCATCGACGACCCAGGCCGGAGAAGAAGACACTCAGGTCCCGGAGCCCAGGATCCAGTTCTTCAACATCACATCGGTAACGGATCCATCCGTGGCGAGCGCTCACCAAGGCTGTATCGGCTGCCTCCATCGCAGGAGAACCAAGAGGAAAACAAGCTGCGCCAGAAGCTTCCAAACCCACGTGACGACGGAAAGCTGTGTCGAAAGGCTGCAAAGCCTTTTTCACAATTCTTAAAGTGGTGAGCATGATCCCGAGTCCCTCAAATCGAAACTTAGTTAGGTTTAGGGGAGGAGGTTAAGGGTAATTGTAATGTGTTACCCCTTTCACGATGTGCCGTGTGTTCCCCATTTCTATAGAGTTAAGTTTATAGATGTGTGCATGCTTGTAGTTGCTTTAATCTGTGCATATGACATGTATTTTATAATGCTGCAAACTGCTCAATAAAGGCATCCATTTCGTGCTCTTCGACCTGGTCTATTGAGTTTTTCTCTGCACTACAGCTCCCTGCACCTAAGTCCAAGGTCTAGAACCGTAGGGGCGAGTGGGTCGAACCACTCACAGGTAATTATTGCAAGAAGCCTGGCAGGAGACCAGAGCAAGCAAGAGAAACCCCCTACAATATACTGAAACTTCTTCTCGAAGATTAGAGCTGAGATTTAAAAAAATAAAAAACAGGTGCTGGAAACACAGAGCCGGTCATTCAGCATCTCAAAGAGTCACAGCAGATGGACATTTCAGGGTTGTCCTGGTCAATATTTTCCTCCCATCGACACGGCCATAAAACACATTAACAGGTCATTCATCTCAATTTTATTTGTAAGACCTTAGTGTGCGCACATTGGTTGCCATGTTTGCCTATAGAATAACAGTGATTACATTTCAAAAGTAATTGGTTGGTTGGAAAGCCCTTTGGGAAATTGAGGGCAAGATAAGAACGTAATATAAGAACATAAGAAATAGGAGCAGGAATAAGCCACTTGGCCCCTCGAGCCTGCTCCGCCTTTCAATAAGATCATGGCTGATCTTGGGCTCAAAGCCACTTCCCTGCCCGCTCCCCATAACCCTTCACACATTTATCTTGCAAAAATCTGTCTATCTCCACCTTAAATGTATTTAATGACCCAGCCTCCACGGCTCTCTGGGGCAGAGAATTCCACTGATTTACGACCCTCTGAGAGAAGAAATTCCTCCTCATCTCTGTTCTAAAAGGGCGACCCTTTATTCTGAACATAAGAAATAGGAGCAGGAGTCGGCCATTCGGCCCCTCGAGCCTGCTCCGCCATTCAATAAGGTCATGGCTGATCTTTGACCTCAGCTCCACTTTCCTGCACGATCCCCATATCCTTTGATTCCCTTAATATTCAAAAATCTATCGATCTCTGTCTTGAATATACTCAATGACTGAGCCTCCACAGCCCTCTGGGGTAGAGAATTTTGAAGATTCACCACCCTCTGAGTGAAGAAATGTCTCCTCATCTCAGTCCTAAATGGCCGACCCCTTATTCTGAGACTGTGACCCCTGGTTCTAGACTCCCCAGCCAGGGGAAACATCCTCCCTGCATTTACCCTATCAAGCGCTTTGGGACGTCTGGTGGTCATAGCGTCTTTCACAACCACCGGACGTCTCAAAGCACTTTACAGCCAATGAAGGACTTTTTGAAGTGGAGTCACTGTTGTAATGTGGGAAACGCAGCAGCCAATTCGCGCACAGCAAGCTCCCACAAACAGCAAGGTGATAATGACCAGATAATCTGTTTTTGTTATGTTGATTGAAGGATAAATATTGGCCCCAGGACACCAGGGAGAACTCCCCTGCTCTTCTTCGAAATAATGCCATGGGATCTTTTACGTCCACCTGAGGGGGCAGACGAGGCCTCGGTTTAACGTCTCATCCAAAAGACGGCACCTCCAACAGTGCAGCACTCCCTCAGCACTGCACTGGAGTGTCAGCCTACATCTTTGTGAGCAAGTCTCTGGAGTGGGACTTGAGGTTATATCAAACCCTAAAAAATGTGCTTGTTCCCGCCAAGCCGAAGGACATTCCACTGAAGGAGATCCTAGCCAAGTTAGAACAGCACTACAGTCCTGAGCCCCTGGAAATTGCTGAAAGTTATCCTTTTGGAACACGTGATCAATTAAATGACGAGGGTATCAGTGAGTGCATTGTAGCTTTAAAAAAGCTGTCCATTCATTATCATTTCGGAAACATTCAGGAGCGAGCGTTGCGTGACCGCTTTGTTTGTGGTTTGAAAAATGAACGTATCAGAAGTAAATTGTTGACAACCCCTAACTTGACTTTGGACCTAGCTTGTCAAACAGCCATGCCGATGGAGATGGCCAACCGATACTCCCGAGAGTTTCGCGCCATTTCCAGTCGTCAGACAACTGAACTAGAATTCAGAAGAATGAGAGGGGATCTCATTGAAGCACACAAAATTATTACAGGGCTTGATAGGATGGATGCTGGGAGGATGTTTCCCTTGGCTGGGGAGTCTAGAACCAGGGGCCACAGCCTCAGGATAAAGGGTAGGCCATTCAGGACTGAGATGAGAAGAAATTTCTTCACACAGAGGGTGGTGAATCTTTGGAATTCTCTACCCCAGAGGGCTGTGGAGGCTCAGTCATTGGGTATATTCAAAACAGAAGTCGATAGATATCTGACTAGTAAAGACATCAAGGGATATGGCGATAGGGCCGGTGAATGGAGTTGAGGCAGAAGATCAGCCATGATCTCATTGAATGGCGGAGCAGGCTCGAGGGGCTGAATGGCCGACTCCTGCTCCTATTTCTTATGTTCTTTATCGTCTGCAGGCTAAAAGTAAAAGGCAGTTGGGCCCCAAGGCCTCAGCAACTGGCCATTGAAGTCATGCTATCGGTGCCTGGGACAACACATCGCTCAAAGCTGTCCATATGTGAAGGCAGAGTGTTTCTACTGCAAGAAACCTGAGCATCTTCTGAAGGCGTGCTGACAGAAGAGTAAACCGACCGGCAATGCTAGAGTAGAAATCACCAGACACTATATACCATGGCAGAGGAGCAGCAGGAGGAGGAGTTTCTGGAGAGTCACGTCATCAGGAGCACGAAGGTATCTAACAGCAATTCGCGAGGTATCGTCATCCAAGTAGATGTTGCAGGAACCAGGATACCCATGGAAATCGACACTGGTGCATCTGTGAGCGTAGTACCGGAATAACTATATTACGAGAAGTTGTGTGATTATCGACTAGAGAAATCGAAGGTAGAGCTGTGAGGCTACTCAGGGGAGCAAATCCCTGTAGCAGGAAGTGTCACCTTACCAGTGAAATACAAGGATCAGTGTCAGAGCTTGCCTCTTATAGTAGTGGCAGGAGACAAGACTGCCACTGTCAACACCTTCACTGAAGCGTACGAGAGCATGGGCCTTACACTAAACATCTGTAAGACAAAGGTCCTCTACCAACCTGCCCCCGCCACACAGTACTGCCCCCCGATTATCAAAATCCACGACAAGGCCTTGGACAACGTGGACCACTTTCCATACCTCGGGAGCCTACTGTCAACAAGGGCAGACGCCGATGACGAAGTCCAACACCGCCTTCAGTGTGCCAGTGCAGCCTTCGGTCGCCTGAGGAAGAGAGTGTTTGAAGACCAGGACCTCAAACCCAGCACTAAGCTCATGGTCTACAGAGCAGCAGTGATACCCACCCTGCTGTATGCCTCAGAGACATGGACCATGTACAGCAGGCACCTCAAAGCACTGGCGAGGTACCACCAACGCTGCCTCCACAAGATCCTGCAAATCCATTGGCAGGATAGGCGCACCAACGTCAGTGTTCTTGCTCAGGCCAACATCCCCAGCATCGAAGCTTTGACCACGCTTGATCAGCTCCGATGGACGGGTCACATTGTCCGCATGCCCGATACGAGACTCCCAAAACAAGCGCTTTACTCAGAGCTCCAGCACGGCAAGAGAGCCCAAGGTGGGCAGAGGAAACGCTTCAAGGACACCCTCAAAGCCTCCTTGAAAAAAGGAGATCTCCTCTTTGAGAGGTTAAGCTGAGGCCCCGTCTGCCCTTTCGGGTGGATGTAAAAGATCCCAAGGTACTATTTCGAAGAAGAGGTGATTTAATAGAGGTGTACAAGATTATGACAGATTAGGATAGGCTAGACGGGGAAAGGCTGTTCCCACTAGTTGATGATACAAGGACTAAGGTTTTGGGCAAGAGATACACGGGGGGATGTGAGGAAAAACTTTTTTACGCAGCGAGTGGTGAGGACCTGGAACTCGCTGCCGACGGAAGTGGTGGAAGCGGAGACACTCAGTGTTTTCAAGGGGAGACTGGATAGGCACTTGAGGGAAATAAACTTGCAGGGCTACGGGGATAGAGCGAGGGGAATGGGACTGACTGGATTGTCCTACAGAGAGCCGGCGCGGACTCGATGGGCCGAATGGCCCCCTTCTGTGCCATTATAACTCTATGGGCTGGATTTTGCCAGGCCTGAGGAGGCAGGTTTGGAGGCGTGTGAGGTGTTAACATCGCAAAAAATGGTGAGAGGATTCGATCCCGCCTCCAACCCGCCTCTGAGCAATTTTCCAAAAAGCGGCCTTTCAGACCCCGTTTCCATTTCGCCTCCAAGTGGCGGGATAGGCCCTTAAGGCCCTTAACAAGCGCTTAATTGCCTCTATAATGCCATTTTGAGAGGCCTTTCTAACTTTGACACATTTCCCCCCGTGCTGCACGTCTCCTCTGGAACACGCCAGTGAATCCCGGCGGCCTCACAAGTGGACTGCTTACTAACAGCTGCAGCTCCATCATTAAAAAGGAGTTTTCACCAATGATCATTTGCAGGTGGCAGAACTTTGTTGTCTCAGGTCTGGGGGAACTTTTAGCAGGGATACCCATTGTTGTGGAAGTTTTGAGGCTGAGATCCATCTCCAGTGTGACCTCCTGGGAAACCCCTCTCCCCGCCTTGACTGAGCGCTTCCTCAACTCAGGTATATACCAGAAGCATGCAAACCATTTATTTCCTTTCCTCCTGGACATCAGATTCGGACGAAGACCAGCCGCGGCACCAACAGCACCACCAACAGCAGCAGCAACAACAGGAGTGCCAACCTGCTGCTCATCCACCTGAAGCTGCACAGGCCAGAAGGCGCCAGCGCATGGAAGCACGTCGGCGCAGGAGGTACCCCCCCAAACAGGGTTTACAGACAAAGGGTGAGCTACCTCAACATGAGTGAGCAGCAGTGCCAAAGGAGGCTCCGACTTTTGCGAGAGGTAGTGGGTGACATCTGCGCAATGCTGCAGCAAGACCTGGAGCCCAGAGGACCCGGTGGACACCCCTTACCAGTGGCCGTCAAAGTCACCACCGCACTCAACTTTTCTGCTTCAGGCTCATTCCAGGGATCAGCAGCAGACATCAGCGGCATCTTCCAGGCGGCCGCACACACTTGCATCACGCAGGTAACCGATGCCCTCTTTGCCATCGCGCACAATTACATCAACTTCGCCAAGGATCAAGCAAGTGTAACCATGCGTGCGGTTCGATTTGCTAATCTGGCAGGCTTTCCAAGGGTGCAGGGTGTCGTTGACTGCACACATGTGGCCCTTAAGGCACGCCATCACAATCCAGGTATTTTTGCCAGCCGCAAGGGCTTCCACTCCCTCAACATGCAGCTGATCCCTGAAGGTAGCAGGCCAAGTAGATAAGGTGGTTAAGAAGGTATGTGGAATACTTGCCTTTATTAGCCAAGGCATAGGATACAAGAGCAGGGAGGTTATGCTTGAACTGTATAAAACACTTATAGGAAAGGCTGATATTTAAAGATATTTAGTAGATGAGAATCTGATATATGTATAACTTCAAGTGTAGCCAGTCAGTCATTCATGAAAGAAAGACTTATGAAATAATACTGAGCGGCCTACGGGTGGCGCTGTCCAGGGAGAGTATAAATACTCGGGCACGGGCCCAGCTTGCGCAGGACATTCTTAACAGGAACTAGTGAAGGACACAACTAGACCTCCATGTTGTAAAACAGTTGATTAACACTTTGTTTAACGCTTAGACCAAGTGCCTAGTAGTTTTCTTACGTCAGTCTGGATACCTCAAGACAAGTGAGACAGCAGAATGATATGGGCCCTTGGTATAAAGGCCTTGTACCAGGGAGGCTATGAAATGAAAGAGATAAGGTAAATTCCAATGGGGTGAAAAGCTATAAACAAGATAACACGACAGCGGAACAGAGTTAATGGAAATGTACTGGAAAAGGAGTGGCCAGGTTATTAGCCTCAACCTGAGTGACAATGGTATTTTGACCATTAGAACCAATTAAAGAAGGTGATTTTGTTAAAGACCGTATATGGGCACTGGCCAAATGAACTGTTGATAAGGAAAGGGTTAAAACCTCAATACTCAAAGAACAGCTTCACACAGAACTTTGCTGCGAAGAAAAGGAACAGACTTACGACGACGTTGCCCGTGTCCGAAGGGCTCCAGAGGCCAAGGGCTGCGAGCTATCCGTTTTACTGTCACCTAACATTAAGGGGAAGAGCACCTCCTTGCTAGCTCCCACCCCCTCAACCAGAATACTCAGACTCATCGGAGAACCTTGAGGAGGCATTGGGCTGGATTTTGTCAATGGAGGCGACTTGGAGGCTGGACAGCTGCTTGTCGTGTCCATGTCCCGCCTCCATCCTCGCCTGACCATTCAGAGGGATTTTCCCCTGATTGAGCTTTTTAAGCCCGCCCTGCGGGCTCAGCGGGCCAATTAGGGAAGAAGTCACTGACAGATCATGTCAACGTCAGACGTGCTGTCTGTCAAGACTTCTTGAAAGAAGAAATGACAGCGTTTGACAGCTCGGTGGAGCTCTGTGAAGCTGTCAAACACTGACATTCTCTCGAGTTGGATTCGTTTTTGTGCTGAGGACTGAAAAAACATTGTAAAAAAGCAAATTTCAGATGTCTGATGGATCGGAGGGTCCATCAGCCATTACCTGAAATTGACAAGGTGGATGTCCGCTCTCCCGATCCAGCACGGCTAAAGGCTATAGAAGGAAAACAAGGTAAGTGAACACTTTTTTGAACTTATCACTCACCTTGCAGACTTACCACTCCACATTTGCACCC
This sequence comes from Somniosus microcephalus, assembly GCF_052327205.1. Classification (NCBI taxonomy): domain Eukaryota; kingdom Metazoa; phylum Chordata; class Chondrichthyes; order Squaliformes; family Somniosidae; genus Somniosus; species Somniosus microcephalus. The sequence goes on from NC_141020.1 coordinate 4,438,126, forward strand.
ATCACTCACCTCTACACCTTACTTCCAGATGCCTCCGACCTCCTCCACGTCTCCTCCAACCAGGCGGGGTTCTCCGAGGTCGGGAAGCCGTCACCTGTGAAGGTAAAATGGCACTAATCCCTTTTTCTGCCCGTTAACAGGCAGTTAAAAGGATTAAAAGCCTTTCCCGCCTCCAGGAGATGGGACCCGAAGCTGCACATCCTCCCGCCTCCTGGCAAAAGGGGCACGGAGGCGGGATGGGGGCGGGTTTGCCATCCGCCCCCAATTTCTCCGATTTTACCGGCTGTCCCGCCTCCATGCCCGCCTCCGCGGGGCTTGGAAAATCCAGCCCCCTTGGCTCTGGAGTTGGCCATCTCTTCTCAGCGCTAAAGTATTCAGCAGCCACAGAACAGCAGTGAAATGAGCCGAGGAAGCCAGCGGCCCTTAACTGAAGCTGCCAAAGAGGAGTCGGCAGAGGCGAGTTTCAGTCCAGAGAGAGGAATTGGGCAATTAGGGGTAATTCCCAACTTTTCCCCCCAACTGACAGTGGAGGCAGGTTTGGAACCCCCGCCCGCCCCCCCAAACCCGCTCCCAGCCCGCCTCCAATGGGAAAATCGCCCCCCAAGGAGAAATGGAGTCGGAGAAGGAAAGGACAGTGGTCTGCCTTTGTGTTGGAAGCTCCTCATGGTATGATGAATGAATAAAGCTCAGTTCTTCATCTGGGCGTGCATTGAAACTGATCGTGACTCACACCATCAGGGCTCCTGAAACTATAAACAGACGATCTGCTCGTTATCACATTGCTGTTTGTGGGAGCTTGCTGTATGCAAATCGGCTGCCGCGTTTCCCACATTACAACAGTGCCCACACCTCAATGGCCTTATGGAATTTTCTGCCACAGAAGGCAGTTGAGGCCAACTTATTAAATATATTCAAGAAGGAGTTGGATATATGTCTTAAGGCTAAAGGGATCAAGGGATATGGGGAGAAGGCAGGGACAGGGTACTGAATTTGGATGATCAGCCATGATCTCATTGAATGGCGGAACAGGCTCGAGGGGCCGAATGGCCTACTCCTGCTCCTATCTTCTATGTTTCCATTTTGGGACGTCCTGAAGTCATGAAAGGCGCGATATAAAGGCAAGTCTTTCTTTCACATAACAACAGTCACTGTTCAAGAAATACTTTTGCGATATTTCGATGCGATGAGGCGCCAGTGTTTCTGTGCCCCAACAATCGATCCCAACTAAGAAAGTTGGTATCTAAAAAAAAAATGCTGCTTATTAGGAAGCGAGCCAAGCGTTTCTTTGAATGAGGAAGATGAGCTCACCAGTTAAGTTCCCACATGTGTTAACAATCCAATATTGTGACCAACCCAAGATCAATTTGGCAAGCTCCAACTTATGGAAGGGTGTGAATCAGAGCTCCAAATATTTTCAATTTACTCTCCTCTTGTCTTGAAAGTAGAGGGCAGGGTAGAGTCCCGCGGGCACTGACCGCTGTCCAACACCTCACTCAACTGGCCATTTCTCTTGTGACCACCCCCCCCCCCCCGCTATATAAGCCAGCGTGCTGACCTAACCAGCAATGTTAGCCGTGGCTCAGTGGGCAGCGCCCTCACCTCTGAGTCAGAAGGTTGTGGGTTTGAGTCCCACTCCATCGAACTTGGGCACAAAAATCTAGTCTGACACTCCCAGTGCAGTGCTGAGGAAGCGTCGCACTGTCGGAGGTGCCGTCTTTCAGATGAGACGTTAAACCGAGGTCCCGTCTGCTCCCTCAGGTGGATGTAAAAGATCCCATGGCATTATTTTGAAGAAGAGCAGGGGGGAGTTCTCCCCTAGTCCTGGGGCCCAATATTTATCCCTCAACCAACATCACTAAAAACAGATGATCTGGTCATTATCACATTGCTGTTTGTGGGAGCTTGCTGTGCGCAAATTGGCTGCTGCGTTTCCCACATTACAACAGCGACTACACTTCAAAAAGTGCTTCATTGGCTGCAAAGCGCTTTGGGACGTCCGGTGGTCGTGAAAGGCGCTATATAAATGCAAGTCTTCCTTAACCACCAAGCAGAGGGTGTGGTCACCACTGACCAGCACATTACTCCCGCTCACTGTCCAGTGACTGCTCCTGGCAGTCTGACTATCAAATCAACGAAGACCCTATTCCGGAGTGTCTAGTGATGTCACTGCATCAGCCAACGCGCTGGAGGCGGGGCTTACAGCAAGCCAGTGTATTTTACAGCGGAGCTTGGAGTCTCTACAAACTACATCAAGCGAAACTGCCGCAACCTCTTCCGATAACATCACTGTGATTTCTCCAGTGTAATGCAGTGAGTCGCAGATAGCTATGTGGGTAACATCAATCCGCGTCCCTTACAGCAGTGATTGGCTGGGGCATTACCCAATTCTGACAAGGCTAGACAGACTGGATGCAGGGAGGATGGTTCCCCTGGCTGGGGGGTCTAGAACGAGGGGTCACAGTCTCAGGATATGGTGTAGGACATTTAGGACTGAGATGAGGAGAAATTTCTTCACTCAGAGGGTGGTGAACCTGAGGAATTCTCTACCACAGAGGGCTGTGGAGGCCAAGTCACTGAATATATTTAAGAAGGAGATAGATAGATTTCTAGACACAAAAGGCATTAAGGGGTATGGGGAGAGAGCGGGAATATGGTATTGAGATAGAGGATCAGCCACGATCATATTGAATGGTGGAGCAGGCTCGAAGGGACAAATGGCCGACTCCTGCTCCTATTTTTCTATGTCTATGTTTCTATCATCTCCATTCTGGCCGGGAATACTAGTGCCAGTACATGCAGCCGACATATTGTGATGCCCAGCGTGGTTAAATAGTTTCTCAATGCTCATGTGAATAATGATCACTGGGGATTATCTTTCAGGGCAGGGAACCCGCCAGTTTTACCCTGGTTGATTCCACAAACAGCAATGTGATAATGACCAGATAATCTCATAATACACTATCAGGTGCTGCCGGGCACCTGGTCAAACTGTACCTCAGTAAGAAACCAACGTCCTCAAGGTGGTAGAAAACTGGCACAAAAAAAGGCATTAGCAGCGTCTTTTTTTTAAGGCAAGGGCCAAATTTGATTATCTCACTCCCACTCCAAAAACAGACAGCGAAACCCAGAAGCAATGAAAACAGGTGAATGAGGATTCAACCTTGTCAAAATAATGAGTAAAAGCTGAGTTCAAATGTACATATTGTTGGAAATAAAGGGAAAGTAAAGATAAATAAAGGAGAATACAGTAACAACTTGCATTTATATAGCGCCTTTAATGTAGTAAAACGTCCCAAGGCGCTTCACAGGAGCGATTATCAGACAAAATTTGACACCGAGCCACATAAGGAGATATTAGGACAGGTGACCAAAAGCTGGGTCAAAGAGGTCGGTTTTAAGGAGCATCTTAAAAGGAGGAGAGAGAGGCGGAGAGGTTTAGGGAGGGAATTCCAGAGCTCGGGGCCCAGGCAGCTGAAGGCACGGCCGCCCATGGTGGAGCGAAGGGAGTGGGGGTTGCGCAAGAGGCTGAGAATTGGAGGAGCGCAGAGATCTCGGGTGGGGGGGGCGGTTGTAGGGCTGGAGGATGTTACAGAGAGAGGGAGGGGGGGCGAGGAGGCGGTGGAGGGATTTGAAAACAAGGATGAGAATTTTTTAACTGAGGCATTGCCGGACCGGGAGCCAATGTAGGTCAGCGAGCACAGGGGGTGATGGGTGAACGGGACTCGGTGCAAGTCAGGACACGGGGCAGTGAGCACAGGGGGTGATGGGTGAACGGGACTGGGTGTGAGTTAGGACACGGGGCAGTGAGCACAGGGGGTGATGGGTGAACGGGACTGGGTGTGAGTTAGGACACGGGGCAGTGAGCACAGGGGGTGATGGGTGAACGGGACTGGGTGTGAGTTAGGACATGGGGCAGTGAGCACAGGGGGTGATGGGTGAACGGGACTGGGTGTGAGTTAGGACACGGGGCAGTGAGCACAGGGGGTGATGGGTGAACGGGACTGGGTGTGAGTTAGGACACTGGGCAGTGAGCACAGGGGGTGATGGGTGAACGGGACTGGGTGCGAGTTAGGACACGGGGCAGTGAGCACAGGGGGTGATGGGTGAACGGGACTCGGTACGAGTTAGGACACGGGGCAGTGAGCACAGGGGGTGATGGGTGAACGGGACTGGGTGTGAGTTAGGACACGGGGCAGTGAGCACAGGGGGTGATGGGTGAACGGGACTCGGTGTGAGTTAGGACACGGGGCAGTGAGCACAGGGGGTGATGGGTGAACGGGACTGGGTGTGAGTCAGGACACGGGGCAGTGAGCACAGGGGGTGATGGGTGAACGGGACTGGGTGTGAGTTAGGACACGGGGCAGTGAGCACAGGGGGCGATCGGTGAACGGGACTGGGTGTGAGTTAGGGCACGGGGCAGTGAGCACAGGGAGTGATGGGTGAACGGGACTGGGTGTGAGTTAGGACACGGGGCAGTGAGCACAGGGGGTGATGGGTGAACGGGACTGGGTGTGAGTTAGGACACGGGGCAGCGAGCACAGGGGGTGATGGGTGAACGGGACTGGGTGTGAGTTAGGACACGGGGCAGTGAGCACAGGGGGCGATGGGTGAACGGGACTGGGTGTGAGTTAGGACACGGGGCAGTGAGCACAGGGGTTGATGGGTGAACGGGACTGGGTGTGAGTTAGGACACGGGGCAGTGAGCACAGGGGGTGATGGGTGAACGGGACTTGGTGCGAGTTAGGACACGGGGCAGTGAGCACAGGGGATGATGGGTGAACGGGACTGGGTGTGAGTTAGGACACGGGGCAGTGAGCACAGGGGGCGATGGGTGAACGGGACTGGGTGTGAGTTAGGACACGGGGCAGTGAGCACAGGGGGTGATGGGTGAACGGGACTGGGTGTGAGTTAGGACACGGGGCAGTGAGCACAGGGGGTGATGGGTGATGAGTTAGGACACGGGGCAGTGAGCACAGGGGGTGATGGGTGAACGGGACTGGGTGCGAGTTAGGACACGGGGCAGTGAGCACAGGAGGTGATGGGTGAACGGGACTGGGTGCGAGTTAGGACACGGGGCAGTGAGCACAGGGGGTGATGGGTGAACGGGACTGGGTGTGAGTCAGGACACGAGGCAGTGAGCACAGGGGGTGATGGGTGAACGGGACTTGGTGCGAGTTAGGACACGGGGCAGTGAGCACAGGGGGTGATGGGTGAACGGGACTGGGTGTGAGTTAGGACACGGGGCAGTGAGCACAGGGGGTGATGGGTGAACGGGACTTGGTGCGAGTTAGGACACGGGCAGCTGAGTTTTAGATCAGCTCAAGTTTACGGAGGGGACAACGTGGGAGGCCGACCAGGAGAACATTGGAATAGCCGAATCTAGAGGTGACAAAGGCACAGATGAAGAAGTCAACAGTAGATGAGCTGAGGCAGGGGCGGAGACGGGCGATGATACGGACTTAGAGGTAGGCGGTCTTGGAGATGTTGAGGATACGGGGTTGGAATCTCAGCTCAGGGTCAGACAGGCCGCCGAGGTTGAAAACAGCCTGGTTGAGCCTCAGACAGTGGGCCAGGGAGAGGGGTGGAGCCGGTGGCGAGGGAACGGAGTTTGTGTCGGGGACCGAAGACCACAGCCTCGGTCTTCCCAATACAGGGTGAGCGTCCTGAATCCGGCAACCTCGGGACCGAGGCCGAGCCCGCTTTCCCCCAGACTTCGGAACGTGTTCCTGATGTCCGAAGTCCGGAAATATCGCAACCTGGGCTTGGGCGTTTCCGAACTTCGGATATCAGAAACACATTCCGAGGAGTGCCCGGGCTGCTCTCGCATAGCGCCGACGCGTTTCTCCGCCCCTCCCCTTCTGTTAAAGTGAGAGTGGGCGAGGGAGACGGGGAGAGGGGGAATCGGAGAGGGGGAGAGAGGGAATCAGAGGGGGAAGAGAGGGAATCAGAGGGGGGAGAGAGGGAATCAGAGGGGGAGAGAGGGGGGGAGAGAGAGAGGGGGAGAGAGGGAGCTCTGCAGAGCATCCGATGGCCCACACTAGGCCACCAGGGCGGCATGGTGCCGCGGCCGCAGCCTGGCGGAAACTCTTTGTGGAGCTGTGCAGATTAAGGAGGATGAAACACAACACTAAAGTTTTATTGCATCACTCGCATTTTTCATAGGATTTTTCACAAAAAAAAGACAACAAAAGTTCATGGCTTTTTGAAGTACAGGTTGAGCGTCCAAAAATCCGGAGTTTGCAGAACATTTTATGGATTCCGGACGACCCCGCCACCAATTGTCCAGAGTCTGGATTCCGGAACTCCGGATTCTGGACGCTCAATCTGTATTTAATTGGAGGAAATCTCCGATCATCCAATACTGGATGTCGGACAGGCAGCGTGACAAAAATCAGAGGCAGCGGAGGGGTCGAGAGAATACTGAACTAGCGACTCAGCGATGGGGAGGTCGAATGCCAAGTTGTGAAATTGAATTGAATAAATCTGGTAATTTGTAGGCTTAAGGGTTAATTGCTCTTGGGTAGATCCCACGGTCAGCTCAAGGTTAATTGATAGTTTTTTTAATAAATTAATAGCAGGTGACGTAAGAAAACTACTAGGCACTTGGTCTAAGCGTTAAACAAAGCTTTAATCAACTGTTTCACAACATGGAGGTCTAGTTGTGTCCTTCACTAGTTCCTGTAAAAGAATGGTCTGAGCAAGCTGGGCCCGTGCCCGAGTATTTATACTCTCCCCTGGACAGCAGGCCGCCCAGTATTATTTCATAAGTCATTTCCGCATGAATTACAAGATTCATGTCAGCAGGTTTAACTGGTTAATAATCTCATTGCTGTTTGTGGGAGCTTGCTGTGCCTACAAAGTAACAATGACAGTGGTTAAAAAAAGTCGGTCGTTAGCTGCGATTCTCGTGGGGACGTCTGAAGGACATGAAAGGCTTTGTGTAAGAGCTCTGGATAATATGGGTATGCGTCCTAATGTGTGAGATTGAGAGATTGTCTGGAAGTATTTCCTCCGCTGCGGTGAGATTATTGGGAAACCATTTGAGTGTAGCAAGCGCTCAGGTCAAATGCAGGTCGATCTAGTTTTTTTTCTAACTTGTGACACACAAATGCCCGTGTGAAACGTCCGCGTGATGCGCTAGCTGCGAGAATAATTTGTGTATAGATTGCTATAAATACATGCAACAGAAATACCCTGTGCTGCGGTGGTAATTTTAGCCGTGGATACCCTGTAAACCACAATAGAATCCTAGAATGATACAGCACAGAATGAGGCCACTCGCACCATCGTGTCTGTGCCGGCTCTCTGAACTCTGAACGAGCTCTCCAGTTAGCTAGCCCCCCCCACCCCCCTGCCCCCCGCTCTTCCCCACAGCCTTGCAATTATTTCCTTTTTAAGCATTTAATCCAATTCCCCTTTTGAAAGTTACTATTGAATCTGCTTCCACCGCCCTTTCGGGCAGCGCGTTCCAGATCACAACTCGCTGCGTAAAGAAAATTCGCCAAAAAAAATTCTCTTTTCTCGAGAAAAGAGCCCCAGCCTCTTCGGCCTTTCCTGATAGTTGTAAACCTCTCAGTTCTGGTATCATCCTTGTAAACCTTTTTGGCACCTTCTCCAGCTCCTCTATATCCTTTTTATAATATGGAGACCAGAACCGTGCACAGTGCTCCAAGT